>NC_081433.1:21853848-22003395 GCF_949786415.1 Peromyscus eremicus
GTGAGTCTAAAGTTTCATATCTAACTTATCTTTAATCATAACTAAGGAAAATTGTAACTATCTAGTCTTTAACTACATCAAAGACCTCAGAAGGATACAATATTACCTAAGGAACAGGAAACACATTGTAAGCAACTTCCAAAATTCTGAAATGACAGAGCCAGCTGCCTGTCTGGACAGTCATCCAAAGTTACTATATAATGTTGAGGCATCCATATTCAGCCTATAGGCCTATCTCTCAGTCACTTCTCTCTGTGTCTATAGAATATCTAGCAGTTTATTCTGCAAAGCAGGAACCTGAAGGGTCATCTTGCCTTGCAATGTCCAGTGGTCACCTTCCTAAGGGTCCTGCATGTCCAGTCGATACAACATTTTGTCAAGCAGACCAGGCAAGAACAATTTCTTGCCCAAATGGCTATTTTTGCCAAAAAGATAAACTCCATATAGAGTGTCTTCAGTTCCCATCTTTCTCTTTGAAGTAAATTAATGTTGCCAGGAACAGATGTGTCCATTGTCCAGAAAGTCTTAAGTTTTTAAAACATTTTAAATACCATATTCTGTAGGTCCTTGAAGTGTTTGAAGATTACCTACCTAGTTAAAATATATCTACGTATAGCTAGAAAACTTAACTAACATGACTATAAGTTTGATTATCATAGAAGACTAATTATTAATCTATATTCCTTAATTATCCATTACAATTTAAATGAGTTACATAAACATAATACCTTAAACAAGAGTAGAAATATACATACAGTATAACAAATTTAACTTTAAATTTGTATCAATAAACTTAAATCTATTCCAATGTAAAACATTTTAAACAAGTTGCTCTTTAAAAATGGGTTCAACAATCTACCTTTTTATCTTATCATATCTATAGTACCCTATATTTCCATATCAAAGGTTTGCTCCATGAAAGGGAAATCATGCCTGGTACTGGAAACATAGCCAACTCCCTGAGAGTTGTAAAGTCACAGATCTTGGGGGAAAACCTATAGCCATTGCTTTACTAAACCAGCATCATACCTAACTACATTCTAAATATGAATACACATACCCACACATAGGTGTCGTTCTCTTCACTCATCAAAAAAACTTCTTTTTGCAATAGAGAAAGACTGTTACAGGGAACCAATCAAAACACAAAGATCATGTGATTATATGGTGCCCAATACAATTCCCACATATAAGGCTCAGATGTAACAGTGGAAGAGTGGTGGAAGATGGTAGGAGCTAGAGGAATAGGAAGTTTACTGTGAGATTATATTTCCTAGAAACATCATAAAAGCTAAACCCACCAAGTCTCATCAACAGGGCTCCCTAAACAAGACCTGAACAAGGATGGCACCAACTAAGGAATGTTGAGAGTAGGAGAAAGAGTCTTCCCCAATGAATCCCCCACACATTGGCTATCCAATACTAAGTAGTCAACTCTGAAAGCATATACATACAATTACCATTATACAGACTAAGCAAGCTGTATATACATGTACATGTATAATATGTGTGTGTTTATATGTCATGTGTATGTATGTGTAACAACAGTTACAAAAAAAGAGACCATGAATTTGATAGAACAGGAAAAGATGGCAAATGGAATAAGTTGGAGGGAGAAAATGGAAGGAGAAAATTATATGATTATACTTTTAATTTAAAAAAAAAGTGCGTAACAGGAGAAAAAGTGCATAATGTATATACTAGTGATTTTCAGCAATTATGGAAAAATAAATTTAAAAGTACAATAAAATGTCAAATGTGTACTTTGTCCTCACATGCCAGAACAAGCAATATAGTTTTTACTACTTCTCTCCAAAGTAGTCTGTAAACTTATCACAATTCAATAAAAATATTAGCATAGTTTTATTATGAATTGATGTCATCATCCTACGACTCAAACTAAATGACAAAGGTGTGAAGAAGTACCAAGATGCATTTTAAACAGAATGTTATCCCCACTCATCTATGTGCTGTAAACGTTATAACATACTTTTTTGTCATGTCTGGATATTATGCCTTTGAATGTGCATAATCCATTTTCTAAAACCTTGAATCAGCTGATGGACATTTGATTCTATAGATTGATTCTGGTGAATAGTGTGGCAATAAACACAGAAGCGCAGGTGTCCTTACTGTATACTGGTTTCATTGCCCTTGGATATAAGCAAAAGAATGCAGGAATGGAAAAATAAATCATCCACAATCTTGATCATTTGGAGGAATATAGAAAAGTTTATCTCCTAGAAACAGAATGGAGTTTATAAAAGGCAGAGCAGAGCTGATGGAGAAAAGACAAAGAATGGGTGTAATGTTATAAATAGGAATAATAAAATTGAATATCTGATTACCTAGTAGGGCAATGTGAGTTAACAATACAATACTAAATTTCAAAATAGCTACAAGATATGGAATTTCTTATTGGAATTCTTCACTGAAAAAATGCCAAGTGTTGGAGATGATGATATACTAATTATTCAAATTTAGGTGATTTATACTTATGAATACAAATATATTAAAATATCATGTAGTACAAGTATGCATAATTATCATCTGTCAATTACAAAAAAAAATTAAAATAGCAGAGTTGAAGAGGTAACATTATCTGAGTTTCACACTTATAAAACTACAGTAATTAAAATTATGTTTTATTGGTGTATTGATAGAAAAAAAGAGAACATTGAAGCAGAATAGGGAATCCAAACTGAGACTCAGACATAAGTGGTCAGTTGGTTGTGGAGGAAAATAAAAGGCAGTTCAGTATATATAGGCATTTTTCCAACAAACGCTGCCATGTAATCACTTGTACACTGCTGAACTTTGAACCATAATTTATACCACATATTAAGATTAGCCCAACTCCAGCACATATAAGAATTCTAGAATATGGACACTGAAGAAATGCAAGTGAGGCAGTATTTGACTATTGTCAATAATTGAAGACGTGTCTCATCCCACTTGAAAATATGTAAGAAAAAGTAATGCATGGCTGTACGCAAGAAGATAAAGTTTAAGGATAGCTTGGACTGACTCCATAATGAGTTCAATTCTACCAGGGGCTATGTAGTGACAGCTTTTCTACTACCAAACCAAACTAGTGGGAACTCCTGAAAGTTAGATCAGTGGTTGTGGAGCCTGCATGGGACTGGACTAGGCCCTCTGCATGGCAAGACAACTGTGTAGATTGATCTGCTTGGGGGGCCCCCTGGTGGTGGAATCAGAATCCATTCCTGGTGCATGAGGGAGCTTTTTGGAGCCCACTACCTATAATGGGACACTTTGTACAGCCTTGAGGCAGGGGGCAGGGCTTGGACTTGCCTCTACTGGATGTGTCTCCTCATGGAGAGAAGGCTGGTGGAGGCGAGTGGAAGGTGGGTTGGGGAAGGAGGCTGGGGGGGTGGGAGGAGAGGAGAAGGGAATTTTTGATTGGTGTATAAAATGAATGAAAATTTTTTCTTAATAAAAAATGAAACAAGAAAGGAAAGAATAAAAATCACATTAAAACATATGCATATATACACACAGAGAGATAAAATGGAGAACTCCAGTACTCAATGTGGACCAATCTAAATGATTTCATTTTGACATTATTCACATAGGACACATTTATGCTAGACATTGAGAATTTCATTGTTCTTTTTAAATGTCTTTCCATTTGAAATAATTTGAATGTAACAATATTTTTAATTTAATGAAAAAAATAACACAATTAAGTTTCTCAGAGTCATTATCTAGTCTTCAAAGACAAATGGTATAATGTTAAATCAGAACAATTCTAATCGAGCCTCAACATGATCTTTTGCTGATAAACTTGAACTGAAACAGAGAAAGTAAAAGTTAATACGTGTTTGTGTGTGTGTGTGTGTGTGTGTGTTTAAGTGTATGTATACTTGTATATACGTATGTATATTCTAGTTGGACTCTTTATTCTTTGGTTTATAAATATTTCTGACTTAGTAACAACACAAAACATAATTCCCCAAACCCTGGTGACATTTCATAGGAATTCAGTTGTGAAGAAATGCAGTCTAGTACATACATTTTCCTTTTGACCTGAAGATTTCTGAACAAACTTCTGAGCAATTTGTTGTAACACTTGTTCTCCTGGGAGGATCACTTGTACAAGAAAGCATTCCAAAGGAGAGCTGTCATAAACACTTCAGAATACACTAGCTGAAAAGGAGAGATGGCTATTGAAAACAAAAAACAAAATACAAAACAAAACAAAACAAAACAAACAAACAAAAACCCCAGAAATTTCTTAAAGATAAATAAAAAATAAAAACCCAAATCAGGAAAATGTAAAACCCATTGAATCTTCCAATTGTCATGTCAATGGTTATTCACTGAAAAGCATACAAAGTACATTTTAAAAGTTACTTTGGTGTTCTTGTTTCAAAGAACTCTCTGGGTATATTAATAGTGCTTGCTTTCTGTCTTCTCTAATACCTGTATGTTGGTATCAGGAAGTAGCAAGAGTTTTAAAATATCACTTATTTGTATATCAGATATCCAAAGAATTTTCTTTTGCCTACATTGAGTTCCTGGCCTGGTGTTTTTTATAATTCCTCAGCTTTTCGAGTTAAAAGGGCATCGGGGCGTGGAAATGATTAAGTTAATATTTCTGTCTCAAATTCACCCTTCTGTATTCTGCTTCACAGTTCTGGAGCTAGGGTTTCGCCAACCACATTTAAATTCTTCCAGCTGTTCTATTTACCCTGCCAATAACCACAATAGAAACTCAAATGCAAGGCAGATTTCTTTCTATTCATGTTTTCTTCCTTCCTTCCTTCCTTCCTTCCTTCCTTCCTTCCCTTCATTTTTTCTTTCTTTGGCTTTCAGATTAACAGAGTGTTATTCCCAAAGCTTGTCTTGACTCCATCAGGTACAGTGGTTGGACAGAAGTAACTAATTCCGATTTTTAGGTTTTTAAACTAATACTTATAGAACCAGCTGCAGCATGATGCCTTAAGTAAATCAGTGCCAATTGGTTAGGGGTCTTAACATTAGCACCTCTGGAATCCTCTGCCACTGTTGTATGCTTTAATGTTCCCATTTGCCTTTTCTCTAGTAGGAAGAATTATACCTGCCTCTTGTAGTTGCTAATTGTATAATACTTCAGTGTCCTTTTGAATTTTTAATCTTTCAGTATCTGTTAAACAATTCATTTTAGTGAATGACACTTACTAAACGTATGAGACTTTTTTCCTTTGACAATACTCTATAGTACATCTAGTTATCTCTAAATTTAGAATAATCACCAGTATTATGGGGTAAACCTTTTCATGAGATTAAACTGATGTCTAATGCTACCCTATTTTCTAAAATCGTTCATTTAAAATATAATAGACCTTACTGAATTGTCCTTGGTGCTATAAGGAATTCAGAGAATTAATAGCTGTAATTTCACCTGCAGATACCCAGGAAAATTTTAATTAACCTGAATATCTATATAATAGTTATAATATATTAACTTCTTTATGAATGTTATAAGGAGAGAATTTTTAAGAAGTTTAGAGGAAGCAACTTAGTATCACTGAAAAATCAGGATATACCTGAAGATTTTAACAAAGAATAAATTGGAGTAGATGAAACATAAAAGGCATATTTATAAGAAAAGTTATGAGTCAGATTAAAAAGATTTTGAAAGGTGAAAAGAAAGTGAACAGGACAGAATACCAAAATAATTTGAAGCAGGAGTTCTTTAATATTTAGTAGTTCAGTTAAGTTTATATGATAGAGTAATGGAGAGTGAACTTCAAGAAGAATGGAGTGGGATAGTATAAGACCTCGCATTACCATGTAAGGATATGAGGCATTCTTCTCTAGAAAAAGAAAACCGTAAAATTTCTGAAGATGCCTTAAAATTGATCAGTATTGTGCTCAGCTTTGACCTTGAGATGAAAACAGTAAAGATAGAATATTATTAATGATATGATGCATTGGCCAATTTCTCCTTAAGAAACTAGGAGACTCTGACCTCAAGGATGGTCAGAAATCACCAATTAAAAGCTTGTGGCCTTAGAATGAAGGGAATATGAATACCAATTATTGTGGTGGAAACATATGGGAGAGAGTGTGTTCATGTCAGGGCAATCAAGGATTCACATGAGGATCTGAAAAACTTGATCTCTGTATTGTCCTCCATGTGCACACAACTGTTGAACCTGTGATTACAAAGAATAGAGCATCCAGGGAAGTAAGAGGAATTGTTTGAACCTTCCTCAGATAATAGGTCAAATGAAATGACTTGGGATAAGAGCATTGGCAGAGAAATACTAAGAGTTAAGAGCTGAGTGACAGAACAACTGAATGGTCAGAGGTTCAAGTGATAGAGAGTACTTACATGAAAATCACAATGACTTTCAGGAAAGTCACAGAAGCAAGAGAACGTTACATTCTAGAACTCAACAGATGAGCATTTTGCATGAAGAATAAAGTGAATGACTGTACTAAATGAGTCTGAGATAAGCCAACATATGAACTATATGATTATCACAGATTTTCCATTGATAAACTATTTCCATCCTTTCTGAAAGAAACTTGAGTACAGGGGCTGACTGGAGGGTGTCAAGTTGTGTGAACAGTAATGGCAGTAGAGGGGAACAATCCCTTAGAGAAGCTCTGCTACAAACAGTAGTAAGAATGGACAATGGGAAGTGGGTGAAAGGGGAACACCGAAGTGTAAATTTACATCAGCACCCTGATGTCTTGAGGGGAAATGTCTGCTGGAGAAAGATGTTGATGCTGAGTAAAAGGGAATAATAATGGCAGATGGGGTGAGTAAAAGTGGATCAAATAATGGGAAAGACATTAGGCCTACATGAAAATAAGGGCAATTTATCCACGGGAAGAGAAGGAAAATGGTGTTTGAAAACTGAAGCAAACACATATTTTGGTCATTATTTAGTAGGCATTCAAGGTTTTTTCCCCCAGGTGCTTCTACTTTCTCAGTAAATGACTATTGTTTAGTCATTATGAGTCCTTAGAGTAAGGGAGAAAAAGTTTTGAATTTTAGAGAAACAAGATATGGTTATTCAATATATTGAAAGAAAAGTTATCTATTTAGTTAAAAGGAGTATGAGGTATCTCTCTTAAATTTTATTATAAATACGTCTTTCTTAAATTTTATTATAAATAAGTCTGCAGCATATGGTAGTGAGTTTTAAAAACTAATCACTGGCTTTAGGTATGTATTTGTAGTGGAGATATTTCGCTATTCCTGGAGTTTTGCTCAAAAAGTATAACGAAGGGAAGTGGAGAACTAAAAGTATACATGGTAGAATTTTTCTTATAAGGAGGGAAATAATTAGTTCATGTGTGGAAGACCCTGTGGGATCAATTGATGTGGGGACTAGGAAATACAAGAGGTGAAGTGGAGAAATGTAAGGTAGTAACTAAGAAGAGAGCTGCATTGGAAGTTTGTGTGTATACAGTTATTGCTAAAAGTAAAAATCCCACTTAGTTTTACCTTTGGAATTAGGTAGGCAAAGCAGTGTGGGTGATGTGACAATAAAAAAGAGATAATTTGGAAGGATTGAGATCTTCCATACTGAATGGAATATCCTTGTGGATAACTAATTTTAGTATTAAGAATAAGACTGACTATAAAAGTAACAATTAAGTTAATACCTTTGGGGCTGATTTCTACACCCTTTAAGACTAGTTAATGCCTCACTTCTCATATCTTTGTGCCCTGTATTTACGATTTTTTGTTGTTACAGATGGTACCTAGCCACAGTTCCCAGTCTAGTTCTAAGAATACAAAGACTGCAATATGCCATATACCAAATGCACATGAGATGAGATTTGTTCAGAGATGAGATATAGTGCTTTTGATTATGAGTCTAATGTAATGAACAATGAAAAATAAAAAGGGCCTCTTAATATAGAATCACACATGAAATTTTGATCAGTTGATGAGACTATGACTACCGGTTTCCAGAAAGCAAAATGCATTTCTCTACAGGAACAATGTTTTGGTACTATGAAACTCAGTCTTAAGTATAACATAAACAATAGAATTTGCACAAAAAAAGAGAATTGACTCAATATTTGGTCACAGAACTATGATGTCAGAAATAGTAATGTGTGATTACCTTATTTTTTCTTAATATTTAAAACATTTTAAAGAAAAATATAATTATATAGTAATATATATTAAATAAATTGTATGAAAACAGTACAACAATTATAAAAGAGAGATGGAAATATACTATTACTACATATTTATGCTCAGAGTATGGTAGTATTTGAAGATAGATTGCAATATAGTAAAATTATAAAATATGTGCTATAAAGTTAAGAGCAACCACTAAGAAAAAATATAATAAAGATAACTATATGACTATACTGCAAATTAAAACAAAATGTGCTAATCCAAAAGTAAAGAAAACAAAAAAATGTATGGGACTAACAGAAAACAATTAAGAAGATTCAGCTCTACCATGACAAGAAGCATTAAAATCCTTCAACTTGGTGTGTTTCTTGTTGATAAACTTAGATACATGTCAGGGGTACATGATATCCTCTTCTATGTACCTCCTTTTCTTTCTTGATTATAATTCATATTGTTTACATCTATAGTTTAACTTTTTTTCTTATCTAAAATCCAGCCTTACTTCATAATGACTCATCTTGAAGTTCTTTTTTTTTTTGGTGTGTGTGTGTGGTAGTTTGGATTCCCAGTTCCATGTGAGTAGAATTCTCTGTGAAGAACTCAACATTTCTTCACATAAACAATAGCAGCAGTGTGGATCTTTAATTCCTGGTTCCAATGCCATTGACATCTTTCATGATGACTCTTGTGAGGAATATCTCAGAATTATTTAATACAGTATGATGTACTCAGAACAGATTGTCATAGGTTCCTGAAGAAAAATTAGCTCTCCAAGTCATGGTGATACCCATTGCCCTATTCATGGCTGCACTGGACAAAAGTATTAAGGAATGGTCATGCCTATTCCTGTCTTCAGAGTCATTATAGTTATTTGAAGACACTACTTCCACCTGCCAACTGTTAAAAGAATTAAAAGTTCTCTTCCAACAACAAAATGATGTGTTAAATTATTACTATTATAGTTTTATGAGATCTTTGAGAATTTCATATAATCAGTTTTGTTCATAGTCACCTTCTAAAGATAAATTATAAATGTATACAGGGCTGTATAGTCACCCACAGCTCTTCCCAGATCCACCTATCTTCTCTACCCATGAAACTTGATGTCTTCATTTTTCACATATCAAATCCAATTCATGATGCCCATATATTCATGAATGTGTGGCCTTCCACTAAATTGTGGTTGACCTATCAGTGATAACATTCTTAAAGAAAACTGACTCTCCCTCTCCAAGGAGCTATCTGTTGCCAATAGCTTCTCTCCTAGATGTGAGACAGTATATACACTTCCCCTCTGTGTGCTAAGATTTGTCTGGTTGAGTTTCAACTAACTCAACCAGTTTGTAGATGCTATCATAACCTCTGTGAGTTCATGTGTACTCTCTATTGTGTTCAGTAGTATGAACTACTCTACTGTGTTCAGAGATATTGCTTCTTTGTATTAATTAACCATCTCTTACTCTTACACACTTCCCTCCCCCTCATTTGAAATGATCCATGAGCCTTAGGAGGAAGGGGGTACAATATAGATGCTCCATGGGAAAGGACATTCCAGGACCACAATGCTTCAGTCCATCGAGATTGGAAAAGCCTTTGTTGGCTGAGGCCCAGAGGGATGGCAAAACATCCCTAAGGTCAGAGTGTGAATGTTGATAGTATGTGGATAACATGTCCATCATAGCTTTCAGGTTCCAGATGTTATAGCCTGAAGGATGTTCCCCTACAGGGACCACCCCTAGAGAGGTAGCTAAATCTGCCTCCTTGTTCATCTATATATAGTAACTCTGAATCCTTGTTTATCTGTATGGAATGACTCTGCCACCTTCTTCAGCTGTAGGCAATAGGCCACTTGCATGTTCATCTGTGTATAATGTACCCACTGAAATTCCAAGGTACAATGACATCACCATAAGAGAGCACAGTCCACTGGATCACCACTTCTCGATTTGTCTTCATAGTTATCTGCATTCCCTCTCTGTTCCAGTCAAGCCAATCTCTGGAGTTATGTAGGACATGACATACTCCCTTGGTGTCCATGCAATTTTTACATTAGTTGGCATATTGTATTGCCACCTAGTAATTATTGTAGCTTGTAGGATTCACAGTTGGTGATTACCTTTCCTTCTGATAGCATATATAGGGCCTTCCAGCACCATGAAAGCTATCCAGTAGAATTGAAGCTTCCAGGATTGTACAAGATAAATTTCTACACATTCTTTGACTCATATATGTCTTTATTATTTAGGGTGTTACCACCAAGTAAGACAAGGGTAATCAAGAACAATGATAATAGCCAGTAATGTTTTGGGGTATGTAGGACCTCCCCAACAAACAAAAGAAACCTAACCCTGGGGTTTTTGTTAGATAGTTGTGTTTAATAGGGTTATTGTCCCATTATAGGCTAATTTAAGGAGATTACATTTTAACTCATTATATATGTATACATATGTATTTTAAGGAGATTCTACAGTACCACATAGGTTTTCATATGACTTTTCAAAGTGTCTTTAGAGTTATTTATCCCTTCCTATATTCTCTCCTCTATATGCTCTCTCAAGGCGTCATCAGTAGTTAATATTTCCTATTCAATATTTCCATCATTTTATCCAGAAAATAAAGAACTATGCCACTCACAGAAATAAGACAGTGCATCTCCATCAACAAGTGTTCAAGTACAGACTGACAAATGGCAGAGGCTAAGTAAGGATGAGGATGACATAATCCCTGCTGCCATGGAGCTTGGAGTTTAACTAGGGAAGGAAGATGCTGAAACAGAATCTGGTACAATGCAAGCAATACAGAATTTAAAAATTTAGAGTTGCCATCTAACATAAAAGAGGGTTCCAAACAAAAGATACAATGCATCTCATTTCATGAAAATGCATGGAAGCTGTATTGTATGGATTGTAAAGAACATGGGAGGCTAAATAATGAAATGTTATCAAGTAATTATGACTGGATAATGGAGATTTATTTAAAACATTTTTTTTTTCAGTTTACTCAAACATCTCCAAATGTATTATGCTGGTTGTTTTTCTATTAATGCAATTTTTAAACCTATAAACATTGAAAAAAATTTCCATCATTTCATGATCCTTCAACCTTCAAACTTGAATGCTCTCATTCCTCGCATAGAAGCAAGTCAAAACTTTTAATCCCTGTGTAGACAGGGTTTGTGTGCACTACTGAATAGTGCAAACATTTCAGAAAACAAATCATTAGAATTGTCAATCAAATGGCAGCTCATAACTGTCTGTTACTTCAGTTCTAAGGGATCTGATTCATTCTTCTGGTTTCTAAGGGTATCAGGTAAACATGTGGTACACAGGCATACATGCCAACAAAACACTCATCCACATAAAGTAAAAGGAAATAAATCTAAGAAGATGTCATATTTGGTTTGAATCAAAGGCCTTGCACATGCAAGATTCCTACTCTGCCGTTGAGTTTCTTCTTCAGCCCTCTATACACTTATAATTTAAGACAGAGTCTTTGTAATATAAGGGTAGTCTTGAACTCATTCTGAAGATGAGAAAACTCTTGATTTTCTGATCCTTCAGCTTCAGTCTACTAGGTCACTGGGATTATAGACCTGGACCACATGTCCATCATGTCTGTTGCTAAGTATGTAAGTATTAGCCTCTCAAACTCCCAAAGAGATGTGCTTAAATCTCTATTAAAGTTGTTCCTTAATAAAACTTGCAATTTTGTTTCATGAAAATAAAAATAATGGATTATTTAACTAAATAAAAATGATCAAAAGCCAGAAATTATTATATTGGAAACGAAACAACACCCAAGTTGACAATAAAAGACAACTTTATAAAGTCCCAGACAACTTTAAAAGACAAAAACTGGATGAAGATACAATGTGCTTATTAAGAAAGCTGCTAAGCTGCCGGGAGGTGGTGGCGCACGCCTTTAATCCCAGCACTCGGGAGGCAGAGCCAGGCGGATCTCTGTGAGTTCGAGGCCAGCCTGGGCTACCAAGTGAGTTCCAGGAAAGGCGCAAAGCTACATGGAGAAACCCTGTCTCGAAAAACCAAAAAAAAAAAAAAAAAAAAAAAGAAAGCTGCTAAGCCTTATTAATATTAGAAAAAGTGTACTTCAGAAAAAGAAACATTTCAAGGGATAAACCATAAATAATCTTAGATCAATTAATCAGAATCAGATAATCTTACTAAATGCTTATGCAACTAGTAACATAATTTGAAAATAAATAAGTGAAGATCTATTACATCTTTGTTAACAATTAATCAACATCAACAAAGCTAATATTGTTGTCATTTATAGAATAATGTACCCACCTAATAGCACAATACATCTTTTTACAGTGTGTCGGTGAACATCAAAGGGTTCAATTGTACAAACTATATTCTATGACAGTAAAAAGTTATAAATAAGTAAATAAAATAAACAATTTACTCCACCAGTATTATGCAGAAGAATCCAAATTATTCATGTTTATGTGGCATTCTTGGAATGGAGGGAAGTGTCTGAAATAAAGAAAACAAAGAAAAAGCCCTACCAAATAGTTATGTCCCCCATCCATAGCCAGAAGAATAATAATTCATATTTATGGCAATTAACAGGGTGCATTGTGAAAGATAATAATGTAGATGTCAAAAACTTTATTGGAGATTCTGTACCACCATGGCAATCATGGCCCCAAGGAAATGTGGGCTTTGTCTTCTCCCATTCACATTTTGAACCAGAGAGAAATATTTTGGTGATTTTCATTAAAAGGTACATATTAATTTTTCACCAAGAAAATCTGGTATGGTAAGTAAGCAGTTAAGATAGATAAATCTTTGTTCATATGAAATGAATTTAATCTAAAACCTCAAGGTGATTCTGTTTCCTTTGAAGGTAACATAAGAAGAAATGAGATTTAGGTGAAAGTAAAGATGTTAGAGACACCAATGTAAGGGTGAGGGGTTGGGGGAGCAAAGCACCAGGAAACACTATTAATAAAGAAAATTGCAGAATCATACTTGGATTCTTTTATTTTTATAATGAGCTCTCATTACTCATTCCTACCATGAAGGCAAAAGATGTATTTAGTCTTTATGAGATAGAAATTCTAGAATTATGAAAATCATATCTTTGCATTGCTTTTGAACATTTCTATGGCTTCTGAAAGGCAAGGGTTTAATATGCATTTCTTAATTTTCTGTGATCATAGAACCAATCTCAGGTAGTTTTTGAAAACCCAGCTTCTTAAGTCCCTGCCACAGGTGTTGCCTTACTATTACCTCCAGTTAGCTTCTCCAGTGAACTCTTATTGAGGAAATTGCAGGACAGAGTAAAGCAACTTCGCTTCTACATTACTTAGGGTTTGGGCAATTCTAAATATCTGTGAGTGAAGATGTGCACTCCTGAAGTTAGACACAATTAATCTCACTTCTCTATACAAAATAAGGAGAAAAGCAAGTCTATAGCTAAATAATGGGAAGAAATCTTAGGCAATGTTCTTGCTAAAGTGCTGTGGTAGACACAGTGGGAAATATATGATTGGATATATATGTTTGAATTTAAATTCTGTAGATTACTGTTGATAGACCACAGACTCAGGGCACTATCCTCTTCAGTGGGTGCCCCAGAAACCCAGACTCCAGACCAGTTGATGCAATCACAAGAGGCTTTATTTTAATCGTTTGCGCAAATGGACCCCCCTACACAATTCAGTGAGAGGAGTCCTGAACAATAATTGCAGGCATCTTTTAAAGGCAAAAACCACAAAATTAACATAGCATTCGGGGCAATACATAATTGGCTAGTTTAAAGATCAGCACCGGGGAGGGGGAAATGTTTAACTCTTTCACTGTGAAACTTGGCAAGGTATCAGATTCTTTGAGTTCAGAATTCTCACATGTCATACACATTTATATAAATAATAGATTTATGAAGTTTAACTATACAATTTGTACGGTATATTATTGGTGTAATTATTATGGCCACTCCACGTAGTTAAAAGGAGATTTATTTAATGGCGTAACTTACAAGTTAAGGGATAGGTAGGTCGCGGGGTCTGGGGAAGGTGTATCGCAGTCCAGCGGTGTTCTCTGGAGCTCTGCTTGGCCCACCTTCACCGTCCAAGGTCCCGGAACCAAGTGAGAGCACCGCCCATCCAGATCTCAGGTCTCCAGGCGCCTCCCTTGGCCCCGCCTTGTAGGCGTGACAGTTGCCGAAGTCTCAATGGGGGTTGGAACTTCCAGATCAAAGCTGGAATGGCTACCCACTACAGTATATAGTACAAACAAAGAACGCTATACATTGTGTGGTATTTTGAATGAGAAATGTTACCCATAGGCTTGTGCATTTGAACACTGGATCTCTGTTTGGGTGGACTGTTTGAGGCTGTTTAGGTAGCCTTGCTAGAGAAAGTATGACATTGGGAGTAGACATCTGGCTTACACTCTTTCTGCCTCTTCTTCCACAGGGTTTCCTGAGCCAAGAAGGGAAGGATTTTATGAAGACACTGTAGGATGAAAAGGAACAAGCAAAAACACCCTGACCCTGACTAGACCTGAGAACTGGGCCAAGGAAAAACACCCTGACCCTGACTAGACCTGAGAACTGGGCCAAGGAAAACACCCTGACCCTGATTTGACGCCAGGACTAAGGCTTGAATTCACACCAAACCATGAGCTTGCCCCCGCTCAGGCTGTAGAATCCCACCAATCCCTGAGGTCCCTGAGCTCAAAATACCGCAAATCCCTGAGCATTGAAATCTCACCAATTCCTGAACTTGCCCCAGACTCAAACCACAAAAATCCACCAATCCCAAACCACCCTGGAAAGCTCCACTTACTTCCCCCTACTCAAGAAATCCTATGCCAGCTCTGTACCCTGTTCAGTGTGCTGCTGTTTCTCACCCATTGCAGCCACTCTCCTGGATTCTTCCTTCCCTTGAGTGAGGTTGGTCTTGCTGGGTGACACTTTCACCAGAGTGAGCCCAGATGTAACAACTTTTGCTGGATCAGAGCAGAACTGTAATACTTTCTCTGGGGAAATGTTTCCCTGGAGAAGCAAACCTGAAGACCTGAGCAGAGCTGTAACACTTCTCCAGAGCAGACCCTAACAGAGCTGTAACAACTTCACTGGGGAAACCCACCCCTGCAGGAGCAGAGTTGTTTACACTTGCCTTGGGGAAATCCTCCCCTGGAGCAGGGATGTAAGCTGCTACAATTAAGGTGACTTTGTGGTATTCCTTGGCTTCTGACTGCCAGGATACCTTTCCATCTGAGCTGCAATGCTTATTGACATCTCGTTTAGAGTTGTATGTTCCAAGGTCTCACTCTTGGCATAGTATAATGTCTGGCTGTTGGTCTCTGTATTTGTTCCCATCTGTTACAGGTGGAAGATTCTCTGATCCTGGCTGAGTGAGGCACTGACCTATGAGTATAACAAAATATCATCAAAAGTAATTTTATTGTTGTTGTGCATGCATTGCAAGACCCCTGAGTAAGACCACCACAGAGCCAATATCCAATGCAAGCACACAGGGATTTATTAATAACAAAACAAGCCCGGGCTTTGTCCATGTCCAACACTCAACACAGTGGGTAGAGGAGGACAGCCCCAAACACTCACTTCAAGGGGTTTATATAGGAAAGATTTATATGCAGAGAGCTGCATATCTCAGGATTGGACAAGGGGGCTAGGGGTGAGGTAGTTCTTTGAAGTTACAGGTTGAATTATAAGCATGAAATTACTAGTGGCTAACAGGATGCAGGGTATCTACAGAATATATATATATATATATATATATATATATATATATATATATATATATATATATATATATATATATATATGTCTTGTTTTTGCTAAGCCCAGGATGTATACATTTAGATTTATTTTTCTAGTCCTATTTTCCCATAAGTTCAATTTCTGGTCAGTTGAGTCCATTACTCCCTATATCCTGTTTTACCAATTCCAGGATATATAGATTTATTGTTCCAGCCTTATCTTCCCATGAGTTCAACCTGTGGTTCTAAAACTAAAGGTTCTAAAGGTCAGCAAATATCTTTAGAGGAGAGGGGGAAGGGAGCGTCTCTCAAGAGGGCTACTGATTTTTCCCTTTAAATTGTTACCATTTTTTTTAGGCCAGAAGTAACTGGTTTTACCCTAGATATCTGATCTATCTAGACTCTAGTTCTTGATCACTCAAGCAGTATCAGGTATGGGTTCTATCTCATGGAGTGGGCCTTAAATCAAATCTTACATTGGTGGTTGGCTATTGACACAAGCTTTGTGACACCATTGCCCTAGTATATTTTGCACACAGAAGATAGATTGTAGGTCAAAGGTTTTGTGGCTGGGTTGGTGTTTATGTTTCTCTTTTTGAAGCATGCAGAGTACATTTCTGTACCAAAGACAATAGAATGTAGGGGTGAAAGTTGTATGTAGGCACCAGCTCACCCTCCCCATGTTCAATGAGTTGTGTTAGTACTGTCTTCAGGAATGGGGCTTTTCTTTCAGTTTATGGTAGACAAATTTTTAAAGTCTTATTGAATAAGAAACACAGAGCCAAATACAAAGGTATAAGCTATAGAGACCATAGCAACAGCTCCAACTAACCTTAGCTTACCACCTTGCCATAGCTTCCCAAGAGAACTTCTTCCTGTCTAACCTGCACCTTTATTACCTTCCTGTTCTGCCTTCTCATTGGCTCTAAGCCTAGCCATCTCACTTCCTCATCACTGCCTGTCTATACAGACCTCCAGGTCTCTATGGTTGGTACTGGGATTAAAGGCATGTGTCACTACACTTGGCTGTGTTCTTGAACACACAGAAACTCTGCCTGCCATGTGATGTGCCACCACTGCCTGACTTCTGTTTATAGCTCACTATGACCTCTGATCTCCAGGCAAACTTTATTTATTAACATACAAATAAAATATCACATTTCAGCACAAATAAAACATCACCAGTTTGTAGAGAGCCACGTACTGTCTTGGCAACAGTCTGGGTTGTTTGGGGATTGCTATGGGATCCCTTTGGCCAACAATTCAATTGGGTGTAACTCAGTCCCAGTACTGGAAACTTAGTGTGGTGGCAAGAGAGGGCCAGTAGTCTACTCCATCTCCCTCCTCATTTGAAAATTTCACTAGGATTGCCTTCATATATTTTAGAAAGTTTCCACTGTAGTAGGTTTCAATGCCACCCCTCAAGTGCCCCTCTATTTTATCTGTCTTTCCCTGCATTCTTTCACTCAAACACATCTCCCCTTACCCTCCCTACCCGATCCTCCTATTCCCATCCACATTCCTCCCCTTCTACCCAAAAAAATCTATTCTATTTACTCTTTCCTGGGAAGTGCCATATGCCTCCTATAAAAAGCCATGTTTCCCACTTTTCTTAGTCAAGATAAACTCTTCCATAAATTACTTTTGATAGAAGTGTTTTATCAAGCAACACAAAAGCAACTAACATTATAGATACATACATATATATTTATGTATATTGAATTAGATAATTTTACATATTATGTAATATGCATCTACATCTACAATGTATATGTTAATTATATGATCCATGTCATAATTTGTTACAAATGTTTAATAACTATATTCATATGTATGTGTGATCTCTATTATATCACATAATTATTAAATATTATATAATATTGTATATACATTTATATACAATTTGTATATACATTAATTAACACATACATTTACCAACTAGTGTTTTTTGGTTCCTTTATTATTATTATTATTTTATTATTATTATTATTTCTTCAGTCTTAATGCTTACATGTAAGTCTCTGCTTATATGCTGTTCAATACAGTTAGCAAACTTTTGGTCTTTTGCTGACATAGCTAGAACAGTCCACATCTCTGTTTAACAGCCTCATTCTGCAGCAGAGAAGTCTGGTAGTACATCCAGCTATTTTATCTGTTCTCAGGTTATGCCCTCTGTATCCCTTTGCTTTGGCCAAAATTCTCTTATAGATCTCAGCACACTCTTCTCCTAAGCCTCTGCTTCTTTATCTTTATCCTCTCTCTCCATCCTTAACATCTGTTCTTATTTATTGGACTACCAAAACGCTTTATTTTTTTTTAAATCACAAGTAAAATTATGTTTAATCTTTAATGTCCATGTAGACACATTCAGTGTTGCTGAAGCTACTGAATGTTTGTTTTTACGATATCAAGACAAAGCAATTTCTGTGACCCCTGAACTGATAGCATTACCACAGTGTTATTGTTTAGTGCAGCTCATGAGAAATGAAACCCAACTAGGTCTTACATTCAGTGACATGTTGCCAGCTGCCTTCTGTCAAGGAGCCCTGTTCTTCTCATTTAAGCCTCTTGCTGGTCTTAGCACCAAAGAGCTTATTTTCTTCCCATGTGGAGGTTTTACAATTGTCAATTATAAGAGTTCATAACCTGACTCCACTCTTCTCTGATTATTATTGGCAGTCCACTCATCTCTAGTGGTTGCTCTGACAACAGCTGAAAAACAATGGATTAACAGCTTTCCAGGAATGTTTCTCAGACATAATTAATCCTTGCCTTTGGTATTTATACCTCATGTATCTGTTTTACACCTTCCTGTTAAATTTCTCTTCTAATAGACTCAGAAAGAACCATGGATTCACCTCCCTCTGACTCTTCCATGTAACCAAATTATGCACTTTTCTCTGTAATGGAGTAGTGTCTTCTTGTAATCCTTCTTCTCAAATAGATTTCTTTTAAACAACACCATCCAAAACAACAAACCACAAGCAGTCTTTGGATCTTAATATATCATCACTCAGAGTTCATTATCTCAATGTATGTTGTGGGAAAAGTATTTCAATAAATCAGGAAGTCACAATGTGGATAAGGGTGGAAATAAGAATTCTCTCCTGTGAGAGTAATTCACAGATATAATTACTTTTAGTTCAATATCTCTATTAGCCTAGTGTTTGCTAACTTCTGTAATTAAACAACTTCAATGGCTGAGTAAAAATATCTTCTGCCTCACAGAACAATGAAGAAGCCCATGGTCAGGGGACTTTCCTGGAAGCCTTTCAGTCCTCCAAAGGTGCTTAAAAAAATCCCTCTGTACTGACTGTGTGCCTGATTGGTTGAATAAGTAAACAAAAGTGGAGAATCTCAACGTGATAGTTGGTGTAGACCTCAAGTGGCAACACCAATTAATCCACAACCATTGATGACAACTAGTTGCTCCAAGAAGTCTAGAAACTGGCCATCTTGCATGTCCCTGTTTGTGGATACTTTCTCAGCCACAGCTACATTCCATTTTCTTATTATTATGTGCATAGCATTGTCTCCTGGCTTGTGCATCTAGTTACACTTATTCCACTGATCACTAGGAGAATATTCTGATCACTAGAACATTCTGAGTCTCACTGCCCCTTAAAGCAGTGGTTCTCATCCTTTCTAATGCTGCCACCTTTTGATACAGTTCCTCATGTTGTGGTGACCCCGAACCATAAAATTATTTTTGTTGCTACTTCATAATCCTAATTTTGCTACTGTTATAAATCATAATGTAAATAGTTTTAGAGATAGATGTTTGCCAAAGGGGTTGTGACCCACAGGTTGAGAATCATTGCCTGGAGGAGTTATAGAATAACTGGAAATCTTACAAAGAAAAGAATCAAATGAATGATAAGACACATTCAAGATAAAAGACTTATCAATATTGCTATTAGTATTGTTACTAATATGTAATACAAGGTCATCAATATTTGTAGGGAAGGTTAAGTAGAAATCAAAAACACTGTAGGAGTCACAAAGAACCAAATTCCTTACCAATAAAATAAAATGGTGATGGATGTCATGAATAGAAGCCTCAAGTGACACATTCCTCCAAAAAGGCTACACCTCCTAATCCTTCCTAAACAGTACTACCAGCAGGGGATCAAGTATTCAACTATGTGAGCCTGTGGGGGTCAGTCTCATTCAAACCACCATAAGAAGTTTCTTCATTAATTTGGAAAAAGGAACTCATCTTTCAGTCCCTTACATTTATAATTATATTAACTATAGATTTGATCAAAAACCCTCATTAGAACAACATAAAAAGTATGAAATACTTGTAATTAGAAAATAATTGTCAACCCCGATCTGGTGTTATATGCTTATGTCAGTGATAATAATCATATTAACAATTATGTGGCATTTGGATCTGTTCTAAAGTTCCCCACTAGTCATCTTACCACACTAACACATGGATGAATTACTTGAGAACTTTGGTTGAATGCAGACCTTAATAAATAATTAATAAATGGCCATGAGTAAGGAGAGTTTGTAGGTGGGAGATTATGTTTGATTTTTCCTGTGACACATTCTCTGACATTAAAATAAGGGGGAAAGCAATGTATTTGGGCTCACAGTCATTTTTTTTTTTAATTTTTGTGACATTTTATTGTTTTTTCTCTTTTCCTTTATTAAGAATTTTTTTATTCATTTCATATCCCAACCACAGATCCCCCTCTCATCCCTTCCCCTATTTCCCCCCAGGTCCCCCCCCCAACCAATCTCCAAAGAGGTAAGGCCTCCAATGGGGAGTTAGCAAAACCTAGTACATTCAGTAGAGGCAAGTCCAAGCCCCTCCCCCTGAACCAAGGCTATGCAAAGTGTCCCACCATAAGTAATGGGCTCCAAAAAGCTTGAATTCATAATGATAGGAAGGGCATGATAGAAAGACACAGAATGTATCATGAAGGCCAGGATGCAGAGAAAGAGAGGGAACCGCTTTCTCATCTGAAGGACCCAAGTTTAAATTGACATTGAAGAAATTACAGAAGCTACCTTCAGATCCAGGGAAACTGTCTCAGCAGAGGCAAAGACCTGATGTCAGGGCAGTGAAACAAATGAGATGGGATTAGGAGAGAAGAGGGCCCACATCTTGGAAGGACCAATGTAATGCATCTGTATGAGCTCCACAAGTCCTGTGAGAATAACCAGTAGAAAGCTAGTTCCTGGAACTTATTCATAAGTACTGAAGTACTTAAATTTCCTCTGCTCTGACCAACACTAGAATTATGAATGTTCCCAGGCTACCAAGAAGAACAAGTCATGTTGATGACCATGAAAATCTCAAATCATGAGAACTTCTTGTACTCGGAGGCTGTGCTGGAAAGTGGAAAATGCCTATCTCTAGTGTGAACCCATTAGCAGTCTCCTTGAACTTGAGATGCCCTAGTGTCTTGATGAACACTTGGATATTGGTGAGTGGGTCATTCCTGACAGTAGCATGTGCTCCTAGGTAATCACTATCTATGTACTCTAGAGAAGCCTTTAATGAAAACTTGGCTTCCTTGGCTTAACTTGGCATGTTTGTTGAGTGATGCACAAGTTCCCATCAGTTGTCATCATACTTGAGTATGATTTTTTTTTTTTTTTACAAAAAAAAGGTTTCACATCATAGTCTATAAGAAAGTTGGAGAACAATGTAAGATGTAAGAGTGGTATCACTGAAGAAGCATAAAAGTCAAATCCCACTGGAACACCTGCTGGAGAACAAACACCCATAGGAGGAAAGGATCTGTCAATGCTGCAAACATCCTTTCAGAATAGCCAAGAATAAAAATATGAGCAGTATACACAGAAACGTGATGAGCTGTGGAAGAAGCATTTCTTAAAAAAGAAAAAAAAAAAGAGAGAGAACAAAAGAGAGGAGACTCAGTCTCCATACAAGCCAATAGAACAGCATTCCTTTCAGTGTAGCTCTTGCAGGGCATAAAGACACAGCCTTGATTGAAGCATTGGTTTTAGGCAATAAAACTACTTTGATCACAAGGAAGAGACAGGAAATAAAGCTACAGAAAATCCAGTCTGAGATGCCTGCCAAGGCCTGGGAGGCCGTTTCCAGCTTTTCCAATAAAAGGCATTCCTGGCAAAAAAAAAAAAAAAAAGAACTAAATGAGGTAGATATGATGGAGGTAATAGAGATCAGAGTCAAGATGCCCTGAGAGGAGGGCACAGACCTTGGAACCACCAGAAAAAAAAAGGTTGATTCTGAATTATGCCTTCATTTAAGCAGAGAAAACCACAGGACTATGAAAGAAATTACAGCAGGTAACTCAGAAATACCATGAGTTCGGAATGCACAAAAGCTGGCAAGAATATCAGGAACAGAAGCTGAGTAAGGAGCAATGTTGGAGCAAAGGAAAACTTAATAACAGAGGGATCACTTCAAGCAGAGTATGGGCTAAGCATGATGGGTATCCCAAGAGCTAGATGTTCCCATGAACACTCAGAGCAACTGAGAACTGAATCAAAATAAAACTGGATACACAGTTCCTACAGCAATTCATGAATTAAGTTCTGGCGCAGGTGCTACATAAATACATTATGTCAACATTTTTACTGCAGATTATTGCATGAACTTGCATTCCTAGGGTGTGATCATGTTCACATAAGCTTGTGAGGGCTAAAATTACAATAACCATAAACATTTATACTAATTTAAAATTATATTTGAAATGCTTCAAAATATTTTGGTAACTATATTTTTCATAATGGTATATGAGACATTTGTCTTATAGCATTAAAAATTTAAAGGTGACACATAAATTACCTGATTTAATAAGTACATTAATTTTAAGGAACTTTTTTTTTCTTAATATGTGTACTTGGTAGAGCTAGAAAGTAGTGGCACACAAACCTTTAATCCCAGCACTTGTGAGGGCAGAGGCAGGTGGATTTCTGTGAGTCAAGGTCAGCCTGGTCTACCAAGCAAGTTCCAGGACAGCCAGGACTGTTACACAGAGGAACCCTGTCTTTAAAAAATAAATAAATAAAAATAAATAAAAAAAATAAAGAAAAAAACAAACAAACAAAATGTGTACTTTGTAATTCACATACTTGTTTTATGTACTCCATACATTTGTAATTATTTAACAGGACTAGGAATGTTGCATTATATTAGTATAGCTTTTACTTGGAGGAGGTGTATGTTTTTGAATTTATGGGATAAGTCATTTGTTGCACTATGAACCTGGGTCTGGGCATATTGTTTTAGAAATGCCCCTGCATGGCAAAACAAAATCATTTTATATTTTTCAGACATTGTTAGCAATAAAAATCTTTGAAATAATTTTCTAGAAACTTCAAACTTATTAACAAGTTAAAACAAAAGAATTCTCCTTTGTCTTTTAAATTTTTTTAGCTTTAGCTACTGGGGGGCCGTGGCTCAAGCCTTTAATCCCAGCACTAGGGAGGCAGAGCCAGGTAGATCTCTATGAGTTCAAGGCCAGCCTAGTCTATCGAGGGAGATCCAAGACAGACACCAAAACTACACAGAGAAACCCTGTCTCAAACAAAACAAAACAAAACAAAATTAGCTTTAGCATTTTTGTAAGCTGCTTTCTTGTTAATTGATGTTTACTGTCACTAAAAGATAAAATCATATCTTTGATTTGTAATTTTAAAACAAAAAAGACCCCAAAAAAATCTGAGAAAGAGTGGTTAAAAAATGAGAATACTTAAGAGGCTTGTGTGGGAGAAGGCCCAGGAGACATGGGATGAGAGAATGAAGCAAGTATCCCAGGGGGCAGGACAGACACTGAGGAATACTGAGGATTACTAACCTTGACACACTGACAATGTGTGGGCAAGGTTTTTGGAAGAATGCATCATGCATGGTCTCACATTAAATTATGCACA
Organism: Peromyscus eremicus; assembly: GCF_949786415.1. Classification (NCBI taxonomy): domain Eukaryota; kingdom Metazoa; phylum Chordata; class Mammalia; order Rodentia; family Cricetidae; genus Peromyscus; species Peromyscus eremicus. The sequence continues at coordinate 21,877,600 of NC_081433.1, forward strand.
GAATTATTATTCCCCTAAGAACATCAATAGAGCAGTCATTTTTACCTGTACTCCTAATACCTTGTGATCCTGTGGCCCAGCAGAGTCACCACTTAAACTCTGCTTACAGAATGCTAAGGCTTCTCTAGCTTGACCCTTCAGGTTTTTCCATCTTTCTCCATGCAAATAGTTGCCAATGTCTGTAGTGGGTAGCCATTCCAGCTTTGATCTGGAAGTTCCAACCCCCATTGAGGCTTTGGGAACTGTCACACCTACAAGGCAGGGCCGAGAGAAGGAAGTGGAAGGCTAAGGCAGAGAGATGCTGCCAGCCGCCATCCATGAAAAGCAAGATGTAAGGTACCAGTAAGCCATGAGCCACGTGGCAACTTATAGACTAATAGATATGGGTTAATTTAAGATATAAGAACTAGACAAGAAGAAGCCTGCTGCGGCCATACAGTTTATAAGCAATATAAGTCTCTGTGTGCTTATTTGGTTGGGTCTAAGAGGCTGCGGGACTGGCAGGTGAGAGAGATTTGTCCAGACCATGGGCCAGGCAGGACTGGAGAAAACTCCAGCTACAAATGTCTATGAATAATCTTATCACAATAGCACTTCTCTACTCATTACGGGTTTTACATGAATTACATTTTTGGATCTTTTGAAACACATCTGAGAAACCAGTAAGGAGTAACTTTTCAGTTCTAGAAATTTTAGTTCATACTCCTTAGACAGGTTGATTTTGGATTCATGGCTTTGCAGAACATCATCATGACAAGAAAATGTGGTAGAAACTACTCACTGCACAATGACAGAAAGATTGTAGAGAATGAGAATGAAAGTGAGGCCCAGGACAACACAGGATGTTCCCCTGGTTTCCTAATTCCCCCTACAAGACCTTGTCATCAGAGGGGTGTCATCCAGCAGCTGATAGGTGAAGATACAGAGATCCACAGCTAAACATTAGGTGGAGCCAGAAGAACCTGTGAGAAATGGGAGACAAAGGATTTTAGGAGCCAGAGGGGTCGAGGACACCACAAGAATCGACTAAGCAGGTCTTATAGGGGCTCACAGAGATTAAAGTAACAAACACGGACCCTGTATGGGTCTGACCTAGGTCCTCTGCATATGCTTTATAGTAGTGAAGCTTGGTGTTCTTGTGGGACTCACAACAATTAGAGTGTGAGGCATCTCTGACTCTTTTGCCTACTCTGGGGACCCTTTTCCTCCTCCTGCATTGTCATGTCCAGCCATGATATGGGGGTTTGTGCCCAGTAGTTATTTATTTACTTGTTTGTTTGTTTAGGGAAACAGAGGAGGAGTTGATCTAGGGATGAGGAGAAGTGTAGAGAAGGACTGGGAGAAGTGGAGTGAGAGGAAACTGGGGTCAGGATGTAATGCATCAGAGAAGAAACAAAGCTTAAATAAATAAATAAATGATAATAAGCAAACCAAGTCTCTAGAACCTCACTTATCTCACCACTTGTGACCATGCTTTCAACAGTGAACCTGTATGGATATTGCACATTTGACTCACAAGAGAAACTGTGAATGAAAATGGAAAACCTTGGAGCTAGTGTGAGGTGGGAGTTGGGTAGAGCAAAATTTGCTATGGGAGCATAGTACTTAAAGGAGCCAAGTGACAGCCAGGTGAAATAGCCTGGCTCCAATGTGGCTGCTTGCCAGGTGCAGGACCAAGTACTAAGCCCCAGCCTCACTGTGAAGCCTTGGAGACAAATCTTGTTTTATTTCCAAGGCTATAATGTGAAGTTGAAGTACAAGGTTGGAAAAGTTCTCCCCTTTGGACTCCTACTTATTTCCAGTTCATGTGGGGCTACTGCAATGTCACTTGTTTGATTAACTGGGTTTCAAACTTGCTGTACTGAAAAGAGAAAAAGATACCGAGATGAAAAGTTAAGGAACTGAAAAATGTTTCAACTTCCGTTACAGAAGTGTGTGGTCTCTCTTGTAAGCTCTGTCTCCTGGCTATGTTCTGCAGTGCCCTTGTCAGGGAATTAAATCACCCAGAAGTTGGGTCTTGCAACTTACCTTAGCAACCCAAGTTACAAAGACTCATATAAATTCATGGCGTCTTCTTCCATGTCCGCACACATACTAGGGCTTCAGGCATTTATTCACTTTGTTCTGTTTCTTTTTCCTTCACAGAAATACAGCAATGAAGTGCTGAACAATTGCTATTTCCTACAACTGCAAATACATGAAACCTCAACTCTTGCTTCTGACTTCTTAAAAGCAGATTTTTTTTCTTTTCTTTCATTTTGTTTCATGTTTTAAAGGTAAATAGTTATTTTGTAAGGTTTATATACAGAACATATAAAGCAGAATTAAAGAGCTATCCAGCATTAGATGAGGAGAGAGAGAAAACCAAATGCCTCCCAAACAGGGAACTGATTATGAAGGTGATACTCAGATCATCAATTCCAGCACTAAGAAATATACCTACTGTTCCTATCAATCAATAAAAGTAATGACAATTTAAAGCATGCTAATGTAGATTGTCAAGAATATCTGAGACATGTATTCATTCCCTGACACTAGTGGCATTTTGAAACCAAGTGGCACTTATTCTGACACACACAAGGTATGAATTTAAAATTAATGATTTTGCAGAATTTGTTGGCCAAAACATAAGCTAAGCATCTTCAGCAAATACAAATTCCTAGACCTGTTATTCACTCAAATATCATGAGCTTTGCCCTCTAGTAGATAGAGCAGGGTTAAAGTACACACTTTTGAAGCTATGATTAAAACATAGGACATCGACATATAAACATGCTTAAAATAAACAGGAAAAGCCAGCCAGTGCTGACAATAAGGCAATGCATCTGTAAATTTATTGCATAATTCCATCCTAGTTACAACAATGTACAACCACCGTGAGCAAGGCTGCTTTTCACAAACAAATTTATTACTTCTGGTTGCTCCTCTATTGCTTTCAATAAGAAATGCCAAAATAACTGTGATTTAAAAATGCTATCAACTGATTTGAATGCTCAATAGATTCAGTGCTTTATAATAAAACTTGCCTCTAAGTGTTGTACTTAGGCGAAAATATTGTATGGACTTAAATCCTCTGCTTTGGCTGCACTTTTCTATCGATATATTTACTACAGACCACTGGCAGTCTGTCTTTGGTTTCTTATCTGCATATTCATAAGGCTGTTGAGCAGCTTGGAGAGAGGCTTTGCTTAGTTATCCCAATTTAAATATTGGAACTTGCTAATGTTAGATTTATGCAAATCTTTAGTTCAGCTCACATCATCCCTCTGATGTTATGAGTCATAATTTCTCTTACAAGACAGAGCAGAGATGACCCAACATCTGGATCATGGGCATCTGTACCTAGATCCCTGCTTCCTTCTGGCAGTTTTGAAGTTGAGAATGATTTCTCTGTCAATGGAGGAAACCTCAAATCCTTAACTCTGGTGCTGTTTTACAGACTGATAGAGGAAGCAGGGATAGACTTTTGAAGCTGCAACTACATCTCAGCCTGTCCCCATAGATATTCCTTCCAAGGTGAACTGTGGTAACTCTAAAGCTATCTTTGACATTTTATTTTTAACTGAAGAAATTGTGTATGTGAGTGTGAGGTCGGTGTGTCTGTGCATGTAGTATGTGGTAAGTATCTTGATCATCATGCAATTGTTTAATCTTGTTTTTTATAGTCATATTCTTTCTAGCATGAATCTATTACTGCAATATTTGATATTCTTCTGTCATGAGGAATACTGTTCTTTTCTGGTTATTTCTAACTTGCAAATCTTTCTACAGAGACTGAGTATAACTCAGAGTGTAGAACTGACAGGTCAGTTGGGATCATTGTCAGGGTAATGGCTAAAAGGCTAATTATCCCCGTAAACTGGCATTTGGAGTTATCCAGGAAAAAGAAGAGAGTTTAGCTATGATGTGTTTACCTGTGGAAACTATTGGTTTTAAATAATAAAAGTAAGCCAAATTCTCCAAAGATGCACGATTGATGCCCTTCTGAAAGCTGTTTTCCCCCTCTCATGCTTGTAATATCCAAAGAGGATAAAATTTATTAGATAAGTGGAAAATCATGTGTGATAAAAATCATTTCCCCAGAAATCATTTCTTTAAAATTAATGTATTTATTAACATATTTATTATTTTCCTGAGTAGAAAATTGGTTCTTCTGAAATAAAAAACCACAAGAGAACTATTCAAAAAAATTAGAAATCTAATTGGAGGGGGTATCTTATAAGCAAGGAAATTGATAAGATGATATCTGGTGACTCACATATTTTGATGTTTCACTGGAAAAACAGCCATTTTGAAGAACATAGGTGAAAAATATTTTAGAAGGTAAATGCCTTCTTGTTGTGGGGGGAGGAAGGGGTGGTTGGGAAGGGGAGACTGAGGGGGAGGAAAGAGGGGGATCTTTGATTGGTGTGTAAAATGAATGAAAAAATTTACTTAATAAAAAAATGAATTATGGAAAAAAAAACTGATATAATTCCTGGTTTTGCTCAGTTAATTGATTAGATTGAATCTCATAGCTAAGTAAAATGAAACGACGTATAACTGATTCATAGGTTATCTTAACTCTTCCAAAAATAAATAAATAAAATTAAAACAAAAAACATGGAATGGATAAGTTCCTCTCAATTGTGTCTCAATGAGGATGCAAGCAAAAGTAAGTCCAAGGGAGGTATGTACATGAGAGTCATGGAAATATTAATTGCCCTTTATGACAGGCTGCTATGAACTTGGAAGAGAAGAAATTATTGTGTTTTTTTTTTTTTTTTTACCTTAGGTATTTAGATTACGGTACCTGCTGACATTGGTTCAGAATAGAAATAAAGAAGATCGCCCTGAGGAGACCTCAATTGATCTTCTTTTACAGTTTGAACGTTAGACTTGGTATACACTTAACAGGTATTTTAGGGACTGGGATTCAACCTTGAGAATTCTTCACTAGAGCTCCTGAGGCAGGGTGAATGTGAAAAGAAAGGCAATTGCTAAGCATTCTGCGAATGCTATCTTTTGCAGACTGAGGGAAATGGAGGAAAGGCAGGCTGAAGTTTTCCCTCAACCCTAGGAAAGCAATTGGAAACAGCTGGTGAGCAGTAGTCAGTGTTTACAGCCATTCTTGGAGTGATTGGGGTGCCATCATCACACAGGGAGGGGAGGAAAGCCAAGACGCTGTGCAGACTGATGTCTTAGGGAGTTTCATGGAGAGAACTGAAGGAAATTACCTAATGGGAAGCTCAAGGCATCTACAGTTTGTGGGAGAATGGCAGAGAGGGAAGAAAGCAATTCTTGTGGATTCCAACTGAGGGTTAAGAATTGGATCCTCATTAATGTTCATTGAAAGCTACAAGTAAAGGCCAGAATTGCTTGAATTGCTTTTTAATTACTCTTGCTAGACTGTGGAATCTTTAAAGTGTTGCCATGTAAGGAACTGGCCATGTGGGATTCCTGTTTATTGTTGTACTGCATTTAAAAGCAATAAAGTAATTTAACCATAAAACCATAGAAAACAGAAAAGCATTATGGAAAATATTTTCAATTCTTTTCTGAGCACTGAGTGGCAAGCCTAAAGATTCAATATACCTGCCTTGTTAGTCATGAAAATCTTGGCCTAAGATGGACTGTACACAATGCTCAAGCCTTTACCTAGCAGGAAAGATCTATCTCCTTCCCCCAACATACCTATCAATAGGAACTTAAACTATCTTGTGCTGGATCCACAAAATATAGTCATCATTCTTTAGCATCTCATATTAGGAGCTGAAATTCACATTATGCAATAAATACCAACAACAACAATGATAATAATAATAAATGCATTTTCTGACTTGAGATTTGGTGTCTGTTCCCAGTTAATGTCAATCTGCTTTTGATTGAATGGTGTGTATCCTAAGGTTCTTAGCTTATAATACTAAGGAATTTAAACTTGACCTTAGAAATTTAAAAATTTGAAGTTAACAATCCTCTAAATTTGTGGCACACACACACACATACACACACATGCACACACACACACGCACACACACACACACACACACATGCACACACACACACACACACACACACACACACACACACACTTCACAAACAAGGGGAAAATGCCAAATATAGGGGAAGAATGGGGCACAGTGAGCTAATCATCAAGGAGCACATTCTCATCAGTGGCCCTGTCCTGTCCTGGTGTATTTGTCCTTCCTGCAAATAGCCACCCGGATAGTTACACTTTTTTTTTTTTTTTTTTTTTTTTGGTTTTTCGAGACAGGGTTTCTCTGTGTAGCTTTGCACCTTTCCTGGAACTTGCTTGGTAGCCCAGGGTGTCCTCGAACTCACAGAGATCCGCCTGGCTCTGCCTCCCGAGTGCTGGGATTAAAGGCGTGCGCCACCACCGCCCGGCATAGTTACACTTCTTTAAGTCTATGTCACTTGTTTCTACCATCATTTTCTGAGAAGACATCTTCAGCACAGCAATTTAGGTGTTTGCTAAATGGATATGGTCACATGTTCTGACATGTAGGAGATCTTCACATAGAAAATTGTGACCATTGTAGACAGCGTGATGATCTTTTCATCTTTAATATTCTGAAATTCTTTGAGAATAAATGAGGATTTGATAATGACTGAATGTACTAATCTGTGAGTCTTAAGGTGCAAGTCAATAACTTAATCCAAATATTTATACAACCTCCCCAAAGTCCTTACATGGCTTTCATACTTCTCTTCAGTCAGAGCATCAACATCATACTAGCCTCTTTATAAACCACTCCCATGCTGGTTCTCTCCTACAAGGCATTGTTTCCTTGTTGCCTGCTGTGAGATGGCATATCTTTTCCCTTCTCAGCAATGCTTACTTTGGGATCATCAGATCTGTTCCATCTGTCTAATTTTAAATTTTTGACTCAAATTATATCTTCTGGAGAAGATTTTCACTGTTGTCCTCCTTCCTGATACTTACTTTAACTCATAATACTCTTCCAATTTTAATATACTGATGCATTTTGTTGTGTGGTACTCATCTGTCAACATCTGTTTTCCCTACTGTGGTGTGAGTTCTATGAGAGCAGGAAATTTGTTTTGATCATGTAGGAGTATAGTCTAAGGTAACAGTGAGTACACAGTAAGCACACAAAAGTTGTCTTTTCACCTTAATGCTATTATGTGTTTTGTCAATTCTACATGGAATTCCTTCCTGGCACCTCAGCTATTCTAAACTCTTTCCCTATTATACTGATTCTCATTCTCATCTGTTAAAAAGAAGCTCAAATATTGCTTGCTATCTCTTATGAGGAAGACATAATTTAATGTCCTGATATTACTTCTCATTATATTTTTGTCTGTGTTGATCATCACTTTTAACAAATAGGAGAGATATGGTATTCGATGTATCTACTGTAACAATGTACCCTAGTGTTATCAAGGGCTGTATGCTCAACTAAGTAAAGACATTTTGCCAAGAATTACACCCCTTTCTTAGATAGTGGCTCTGTTTCTAACTATTTGATAAACACCACACACACACAAATAAACAAAGAGTACTAGGTTAAACCACAAGTCACTATAAGTCACTATAATACAAACCACATGCTTAAATTATTGTAAATCATGCCTTATGGAATTACTTTTGTAGTTGTAGTACAAATTGGATTGGTGTCACCTAATAGTTGATGGATAAATAAATAAATACATGAATGAATTTGCTTTCAAAAGTAATGTTCCTTTTCTAACCTATGTGGTTGGTAGGGTTAAGTATATCCTTCTCATCAAGGGAATTGGGAGCAGCTAAACAGAATTCCTAGAAGGTAGGGATTTGGCTTTAGGAATAATGCAAAAACTTTTTTTTCTGGAAGTCCTTAATGTGTTAGTTTGGAATTTCTTAAATCCTTCTTAAGGGCAGAATTGGTTTCAGAGCCTTGGAGAAATAAAGACCACAGTCAACCAGGAAAGGCCCAAATTGAACCTTAACTTTCTGAAATTTCTTAACATAATTTAATCTCTCTGCCGTTCAGTTTCCTCACTTATGAAATGAAGTAATAGCATTCACCATATCTGATCTTGTGTTGATTCAATGAATTATTCTGTGTGAGAGCACAATCTACTACCTGCCTGCTTACCTAAGCATTTTTAGCTTGTTAGATACAATTCAGTACTGCATACATTTGAGGGTCAAGTGGTCAAACTACTGAAAGAGACAAGCTGCTAATTCTGAACATCTGCTACTGGCTCTGAAACATACCTTTAGCATGACTACTCAGGGTCAGCTTGGGAAAGAAGTGGATCATTCAGACCCATTAAGTAATAATGATGATAAAGTCTCAGGATTTCTATTTTAAAATTCTGATTATTCAGGCTAATTGAAGTAATATGAAATTTTCAGAATTTTACAGAAAAGCATCTCTTTTGAAATCGCTTCACTACAGATACCAGGTCATAGTGTTCTGAGGTGAATTCCTAAAATAACCATGGACTCACCTCAAAGAAGTGCTTGTGGAACACAGTTGAAGTTTGGCTCCTGAGGTTGCCAGGCAACAAGTCCTGTTCTTGGCATGGCAGTTAGTTTCCTGGAAACATTATCAGAAGCAACCTAGACACGTTTGCCTCTGCAGGTGTGCACAGATCACAAGGATTAGACTTTTAAGTTATTTCTTCACATTAGAGAAAATTCTAGCATGAATCCTCTGAGCACATAGCCTGTCAGTCACCATATGGATTTAATCTCATTTCATTCAGGAGTAAGCAGGGTTGAGTGAATTAAACATTTAAAAATAAGAAAATAAGCAATTACTGGTAAGAAATCAGCTGGCTTTTTCCATGTAATTTGCAATCTCTGTGTACCGGCTCTTTTTCTTTTTCCATTTCCCAAAGTCAGTCAATTGATTGGTCAGCGAGTCTTGTAATTCTACTATAACAGGAACATTTTTTATTAGGTATTTGGAAGTTAAAGGATTATTTGTAACATAGTTCCTAGTCTCTGTAGATTTAACTGTTCTTTGAAGGTCAGTAAGAATGTTGGAAGCTTCTTTTATATCTACAACAATGAAGAAATCTTTGCTTGCCAGAGGTTAGGTAGAAGGGAGGGCTATCTAGCCAGATCAGAGAAGGGTTTTTTAAGGAAGTTAAAACTATATTTTACATAGTGGTCTGTGGGCTACAATACAGTTTCACATGATTATGGTTTTGTTAAGTTCCAGAGTACTCCACTGAGAGTGAACCCTAATGTAAAGTGTGGACTTTGGATCACAACGGAAACCTGTCAATTTAAGTACACTGATTTTTACCAACAATGCCATTTTGGTAGGAGAAGATGATGAGGGTATAATTCATATGTGTGTATACATAAGAGAACAAAGGTGATGATAATTCTTTATTTTGTAAACAAGTGGAGGCAAATGAAATTATTCTACAATGAAATTTATTTTAAAGTTTTTATTAAAAGTACAGATGTTAATATTAAATATTAACCACTATAAAGAAAAGAAAAGCAGTTTAAAGGGAGCCTAGCATGACACTGTGTGTCAGAGATGGTAGCTGGGAAACTATCTGTAAATAATGCTCCAACAGGAGTAACCTAAAGGGTAGATGTATATGAGCATTGTGGATTTGTGAGAGGACATCCCAAGCAGATGAAAGCACGTACATTACAAGGAAAATATTAGTGCATTTCTATTTAGGATCATTAGCAGAATACTGGATGTCATTATGTGAGATATCAGCAAAGGCTCATTAGAAAAAAAAATTCCTTCTGTTGAGGAGAATAGAACTTCTGGCCTAGCATTCCAATGGGACAGGGCCAATTACCTGGCCAAAAGACCACATATAAAAAAGTGGCCCAACTTTAAACCATGCTGAGGATACAACTGAAAAAAAAATGTCTTTACTGAGATACTCTACTTTTTCCCTCCCAGAATTTATGCCTCTGAGTGCTGTGCCTACAAGAGGTCATGAGGTTCATCAGTGCCTGTCTATCTTCGGGACATCTTGTGTCAGAAGGCATAAGCTTCTCCTTTTCATTTTCTGTCTCTCTCTTTCAGATGTTAGCCAGAGTTTAAGTATTCTTTTTCTGGTATTTCAGCTTCCTGACTCTTTCTCTGATGCTCCTTCCCATGCCATGTAGCTGCTTGTCCACGTATCTGACCTCTGTGATCATTTAAATGGCAATGGCTTTGTTTCCTTCCTCCCTCCATTCTGCTCTAGGGAGCTACTGAGATTCATAGCTTACCTGCCCTAGCGTTTTTCTTTTAAATTCTAATAAATTGTCCTTGAGCTTCTATTCTTAACTAATTTTATTAGCAAGACTAAAATCTTCAAGAGAAGGTCTGATTTCCTTTGCATTAGTGATGATAAATAATGAAACAGGTCAGAAAACAAAATTTCAATTCTCAGAATATTTTCAAAATATCTGGCCATCTGGTACCTCTTTACTTTGTTCATTTACTCTTGTCATGGGTAGTACTGTAGTCTATGCAAGTTGGTTAAACAACTACATCATAAACGAATGCTTAAACAGAGTCAGTATTTAGTTCTCAAGGGTTTGGTGGTTTTGAAGTCTATGATTAAGTTGCTGGTGGGTTTGATGTCTGATCAATGTGACTCATCTTCACATGGTAGGAGAAGCAAGGCGGCTCAAATTGCTGTTAAATTGAGAAAAGTATGATACGTAATAATTGTAAATATTGATGAATAGCCATTTGATTATTTGTGTATGTATAAAATGTGACATGATACAATCAAGGCAATTCCTATTTATATCCTTTCAAAGATTTATCATTTCTTTGTGTTGGCAGCCTGGAAATTATTCTCTTCTGATTTCTTTTTCAGCAGTAGGGTTTACAAGGCCAATTACCTCACAAGTATGAAACTGTTTTACTCTTAAGATATTTCCGTTTTACATGGAAACTAATAGGCTTTCCTTCTGTCACACAGTAAGTAGCAAAAGCAGGATTCAAACTCTGGCCCGTGAATAGGTGCTGTGAGCTGTGCTAATTGGTAACACTTGCTGATGCACTGGAAGACTTACTTTGGAAGCCAATAATTGCCCTGTGCTATGGAAAGGTGGAAGTTATCCCTTCTGTAGGGATGCTCACTATAGATGGAGTTTGGACAATAAGTACTATGTTGAAGGCACTATCATCATTTTTGAGGACTTTTCTCTTACAATCTAATCACGTCCCCAAAGCTCCCATCTACTAAGAACATTGTATTATTATTTTAATGTTTAAGCTTCAATCCAAGACTTTCAAAGGGACACAAACATTGATCATACCAGAGGAGAGCACCCATGAGCTTAGCTCTTTAAAGTTTCCCTTGAATATTGTGCTAGATAGTCTTACGTCAACTGACACAAACTAGGGTCATTGGTGAGGAGGGAACCCCAATTGAGAAAATGCCTCCTTAAGACTGGGCCTAGGCAAGCCTGTAGGGAATTTGCTTAACTAATGATGTACGGGGCAGGGCCAGCCTATTGTGGGTGGTGCCATCCCTGGGCTGGTGGTCCTGGGTTCTATAAGAAAGCAGGCTGAGCAAGCCATAGGGAACAAGCCAGTAAGCAGCATTCTTCCATGGCTTCTGCATCAGCTTCTGCCCTCAGGTTCCTGCCCTGTTTGAGGTCCTGTCCTGACTTACTTCAGATGAACTGTGATGTGGAAGAATAAGCCAAACAAACCCTTTCCTCCCCACCTTGCTTTTAGCCATGGTGTTTCATTGTAATAGTAAGCGTAACAAAGACAGATATTAAAGATTCAATTAGTACTTACATGTTTGTGCACCACTTGCTGCCTCATCATGCTTAAGTGTGAATGTTAAAAGTTCATGCATTTGCTGGGCTTTGGGGGCCCACGCCTTTAATCCCAGCACTTGGGAGGCAGAGTCAGGCAGATCTCTGTGAGTTTGAGGCCAGCCTAAGCTACAGAGTGAGTTCTAGGAAAGGCACAAAGCTACACAGAGAAACCCTGTCTCGAAAAACCAAAAGTTCATCCATTCAGGAAATAAATGGTGGGTAAGGGTCTATTGTTCCCCACTCCTCATTTATGGTCTAAAGAATTATAGCAGCTCCCTTCACAATCTCACAGACTTTTGCCTCATCCATTGAGATTCAGTCACTGCTCCTTTACAATACATTTTCCTAGAAGAAAAGTATTCTATGACATTAACTATAATGGCAAAAGAGAACATATTCCATCAAAACAAGTTGGACTTCAGAGTGCCTGGTGAATGATAACATAAAAATATATTCAAATTACCAAAAAATTAAAAAAAAAACCCAAAACATTGAATATGTAAAATACGACACTGTATTAAAGTATTTATTTTTGTGTCATGTTATGTAAGGGATCACTGAATTACTTGGGAATTCTAACTATATGCAACAAGGCATATATGATTAATTATATCTTAGGTATCTTATTTTTTAAGAAATAATACAATGGTTTATTAATACTGAAAGAAATAGAAATGAGTATTTCACAAAAAATACTTTAAACTGTAGATTAACTTTAGAACAACAATTAAGCTGATTTATTTCTGATGATTGATAAAAAGTAAATTAAAGTCTATGGTTTTTTGAAATTTAATATACAAATCAGTTTATTTCAAATTCAATATAAGTATCTTCCATTAGCAATGCTTTCCATGTTAGACTGTATAAAATTCCATATCTGTTATATATATTGACAGCTTTAATAAATTCTATTTTTAAGCGAATACACAGACCTACCAATGGCTTGTAGTAACAGGGAAATATGTGAAACATTTGATGCATATGTGCAACTCCTTCTTTTGGAAAAAAAATTCGTATTTTTACTTTAATCATACTTCTCCCTCCCAGATCTCCTCCCAGATCTCCTCCCCAGACCTTTCCACCTCCTCAACTCCATGCTCTTTTTATCTTTAAAAAACAGGCAAACAACAACAAAAAATCCAACCAAGCAAGCAAGCAAGCAAGCAAACAAACAAACAAACAAACAAAAACCCACAAGAAATGGACACACTCACCACACACAAAACCATAATATACAATCAAAATATAATAAGAGAAAAACTGCCTGAACAAGCAATATGAGACAAAAGTCTACAAAATTACCACTGAGTTTTTCTGGGTATTGGCCCTCTACTGCTGGCCATGAACTTACCCTGGAGTATGAGACGCCACTGGAGTTTCTTTGCAAGTGGGTATCAATTACAGATAGCTTCTTGAGTAGGACTGGGAGCCTGTGTCTTCTTTCCCATATCAATGCTTTTTGCTTAAACCTTTCAAGGCCCTGTGTGTGTTGCCACAGTCACTCTAAGTTCATATGTTTATCAGTCCAGTTGTGTCTGGAGGATACTGTTGCCTTAGTGGCCTTTGTGCCCTCTGGCTCTTACAATCTTTCTGCTTCCTCTTCCCCGTAACTCCCTGAACCCTGAGAGGAAGGATTTGATGAAGACAACCCATTTAGTATTTCATGTTTCAAAATCTCTCCCTCTCTATACATTGTCTAGTTGTGGGTCTCTTCGTTAGTTCCCATCTACCACAAGAAGTAGCTTCCCTAGTTACGGCTGAGTAAGACACTCATTTATGAGTCAGGAGAATGTTATTAAGGGTCATTTTATTGGTATATTTAGAACAATAGTAATTGGTTTTCCTAGGCCTATGGATTTTCTATCAGTTTCCTGGCTACGCAAGCAGTGTCAGGCATGGGTCCTGCTCATGGAGTGGGCCTTGAATCCAATCACAGAGTGGTTGCTAACTTTACCTTTCTCCCTTGGTAGTATGCAGAGTATCTCCTAGTGCCACAGATGCTGGTCAGTAGTAGTAAAGGCACCAGCCCCACTTCTCTGTGTTCAATGAGATATGTAAGTGTTGTCTTCGGGAATAGGGCCTGACTATCAGCTTGTGGGGAACAACTAATAACCTTGGCAATATCATGAGATGTTTGGGAGTATCCATGGGGGCCCTTTTCGAACAAGTCAACTGGATGTAACCCATTTAAGGCACTGGAGATTTTGCTTGGTGGCATATCTAGTAGAAGCATCATGTAGTGAACTCCATTTAGATTGCTTTCATATATGTATATGTATATGTATATGTATTTTAGAATGCTTCAAAAGTAGACTTTAGACCATAGCATTTATATTTTGACAGCTTTAGTAAATTATATTATTTAAATTAATACACCAGCATACAAATAGCTTATAATAACAGGGAATTTGTGACACATTTGATACATATGCACAACTTAAATATTTCTTTTATAGTACTTCAAATTAGTTTTCTCAAATCACTGGTTCCCTCATTAATGAATTGAATAAAAGTTTTCAAATGATCCCTATTTACATAAGAATTGTGTTGTTAGCGTTTTGAGAATTACATTTGACACATGATTGCTCTCGTGATAGCTGATTCAACTTGCAAAAGCCAGAATGAAAATTATCTCCCATACACAACTCTGAATGTTATCTATGTGTGAGACTGTTCCATAATTGTATCCAAACTCATACATGCAAAATGTTTCTTTGGGCACTTAGAAATGTTTTAGAAATCAATTTTGAACTAGTACTTGCAAGAAAATGTAAATTTTAATAGGATTTCAAAGATTTAGGAAAAATATTAATATAGACAATGAACTTTTCTCTGTAACATTTCAACTGCTTTCTGCATGAGTTGGATCAGGAGGTGAGCAACAAGGAGTGCCTTGAGATAGGATGCAAAAAGGAACAGTGTTTAATCACTGGAATGCAAAGTGTAGTGTCAAGTACCTGTGTATATTTAGGAATTTGTGTTCTGGAAGTAAGCAAGTTCATGACTGAAGCCACTTACAGAGAAATACCTTTAGAAAATAGATCAGGAGAAAAAGAACATGCAACTGTAAAAGGGTATGTAATTATTTAAAAGAAGAAATTATTTTCACTACACAGGGCAGCACAATTCTTATATTTTAAGGTAAAATATAAATTATGAAGTCATTTATAGTAAATTCTCATTCATGAAAAATATGAGTTTAGCAGCAAGAATTCTAATAAGAATAAATCCAGAGGACACTGAATTTTGCAAAATGCAAGTAACAAGCTGTTCTGCGGAACTAGATGTATAGCAGGATTTTGATAGTGTAAACATTGGAGCTGTATTACTTGGGTTCAGTGCTAGCTGGGTCAACTTTTTTTTTTTTTGAGTGTGTGGTGCTTTTTATTCAGTCTTTCAATCATGCTTCTTATTAATGTGACCTTTCCCAAACTCAAGTCCCACAGTATGTACGGTGACCTCTGTATATGCACACGATGACAGTGAACTCCAATGCCTCCTTCTTAGTGAATAACATACACACTCACAACTACACTTGAGCTACCTATTTTTTGGAGCTTAAATAAACCGTATACAATCTGTTCCTGATTATCATTAGCTGTAACATGTGACTAATGGCAATAATTATTATATAAAATACTTAAAGATTGCATTCAGTAATAAATATAAAATACTGAGAAGTACTCCTAGATTAAAATGTAGGCTATGTATATACAAGGTACTATTTTATCATGACTTGCACATTGTTAGTATAAAGGAAATAATAAAAAGAGGAAAGATCATTTCAGAAACAGGTGATGTGGTTGCTTCTTGTCTTTAAAAAGTTAAGATACATAAACATATGTGCATATATAAATATGTGCATATGTATATATACATATATATGAGTATGTATATTTTTAAGTCACATATAAACTTTACATTGAATTATATATGGGGCAATAAGGTTCTGCCCAAACACCACAGATTACCTAACAAAAACTCCAGTGTCAGGTATAGAAAACTACTTGAGTTATTTTTCAGGGGGTCCAAAGTGTATTAAAGCAATATAGACTATTGCTATTGCCCTTGTTTACCTCCCAGAACTTAAAGGTACGACACTATTATAAAGTCAAGACATACTTTTTGGATGAAAGACTTGAGCTAGAACAGACCTAGAAACCTCCTTCCTGAGGACTAGTTTTCACAGTATGGCAAGATACTGAGTAAGTTGTCAAAAGAGAAAAGCAATTAGTAGTTGTACCAGGCTGTAAAGCCTAGGAACAATTACAATGACCAGTCTAGCAAAATTTTACCATTAGTGTAATAATGGTGCTACTACCTTGGGGTAATCAACAGCTATGTCATCTGACTTAAGGTCTGTTAAACAGGAGAGAATTTGAACCTGATATTATAAACCTATCCAACTACTCATGACTATAGAAACCACAAATCCTAGAGTAGAACATATTACTGTCATTTATCTAACCCCACATAAAGATGAACAATATTCCAAATAATTTTCCTTACATCCATAGATAACCATAGCTCTCAATGCTTAAAAAAAAGAGAAGCTTCATTTGCAGAAGTTGGAGCCTACGACAGAGATCCAGAAACTTGTCAAAATGCAGAGAATATGTGGCAATGGGTACCCAGCCACCACTGGTACATCTACACTGCAACCTCTACAAATAAGAGTGAGAATACTATGGTAGTGGGGCCAAAAACTAAGAATGAGAGTGTGCTGACATTTGCTGCCAGCTATTGTCTCCTAGACATGCCAGGGATGATGCATTCTTGAAATCTCAATGATATGATTGCTTGTTAGAAAGACCTCCCCACAAGTGAAAGTGCTAGTTGACATGCTAACAGAGCTGGGGAAATTTTACAGGTTTCCTGCTTTAGATAAACAGTTAAATTCAATGGCTACTGAGAAATAGGGACTCAGACTTTTCCCAGGGATTAACCCTTGATAGAGTGTCCAATCCTCAGTGGTCAGCCCTCAATTCTTACACACACAAGCAATGTGAACCGGACAGCTCTGTAAGTTATATATGTTTGTGAGCATATGTGTGTTTTCACAATAGAAATAAAGAATAAGCCGGGTGGTGGTGGTGCACACCTTTAATCCCAGCACTCGGGAGGCAGAGCCAGGCGGATCTCTGTGAGTTCAAGGCCAGCCTGGGCTACCAAGTGAGTTCCAGGAAAAGGCACAAAGCTACACAGAGAAACCCTGTCTTGAAAAACCAAAAAAACAAACAAACAAACAAACAAAAAAAGAAATAAAGAATAAAAGGTCATGAACTTGAAAGATAGCGGGTGTGAGACATGGGAGGATCGGTGAGAGAAGGAGAGATAGAAAGAATGCAAATATGGTACTCATGTGTAAAATTCTCCAGCAATTTTACAAGAATGTTAAGTAAAAGGGATTTTCTAAAATATTAAAAGCTTTTCTGATTCAAGCATGATGAAATTTACCTAAATAAACGTCTAGTAGATTTGTGACTGATGAAACCTTTTGAACTTATGTAATGTAAAACTTCAAACCCGCAGAAAGTCAGAACAGGAAGGATTCTAGACAGCCTTTATTAAATTCTAAATTTTAGTTTGTATACGAATCACAAACAGTCTGTTAAAAATGCTGATGCCTGAATAATCTTCATTTCTTACCAAGTCAAAAAGCATTGGGATTTTTTTTTCAAATTGTGCTGCAGGTGAAATTTGAAGAAATAGTAGTCTTTTATTTGATCCGTTTGCCTCATTTAGAGCACTGAAAATGGAATTAGAGAGGTATACAATGCCTTAAGCAAATTAAGATTCCCAATATTACCTTTGGGGCCAGAACTCTGGCCTCCTTTGTCCTAATGGGTGTCCCTCCCTCCTATCACAAAGAAGACTGAAGAGCACAAGGGTAGTGCCATCCATACCTCTCTTTTACTTACTTACCAGGTGAGTAAAAGATTGAAGCATCCATGAGGCTTCCATTGAACATCCACTGTACCTTCACAGGCACCTGCAGCTTCATAGGAAATATCTAAGTGTTGCTTAGCAATGGTATTGTTCCAGAGCTTAGGACAGCAGCAGATGATACAAAGAGGGTGTCGACTATTAAATGCACCCCTACATATCACTTTTGTATTTCTTTCAATAGAATGTTACACGTCTGATTTTCCTACCAGTGGGGAAAGTACTAGTGCTTGCCAAAGACGATTCTGACGTGATACCATTTTCATTTACTAAAAACTGTTCCTTTGTGAGAGTTAGAGAAGGAGAGATGATGAGGTGTCAGAACATATGTTCCTCTTATTTATTTATTTTTTGTTCATTCTCATCAGAAAAAGAAGACATATTCTAGAAAATTGATGCACTCAGAAGCTATTTCCTGCCATCACTTTAAACGTCCCCCCACTCTTTATTATCACTGTATTTGAAATCCCCTCTGCAGGGAATTCTACCCTAGGCTCCCGAAGACATCTGGCAGCAGTGTGGAGCTGGATTTGCCTTATGGACAGTCGCTGGAAGGATGTGATAATTCCATTTTCTGTCGAACAGCCGAGTGCATGTTGTTAAATGTCAAGCATTTCCACAAACAGCTGGAAAAATGAAGCCACCGAAAGTCTTGTTTATTACTCTACCATCTCTTATCCTTTACAGAAACAACTTTGACCATGTGGTCAGAATATTAATAACACCTCCATCCAGGAAAGATTTATTCTCTCTTTTAACAGTAAAAACATCTTCTTTTTCTTTCTTTCATTTTTCTTCACACTGCTTTGACTCAGAAATCATCTGAGGAGGAATTTCCAAATCTGCCTTCAAATTGACAGGGAGACAGTCCTCCTAAAGCTAATTCAGGCACATGATATATTGTGTGTTCTACAGGGACTGTTGGAGCAATGTAACAAGAGAGTAAAACTTGAATGGAGCTACCATCAAAGTGAGAATTTAACCAGTTATGATAATGGGGACATTTTCTAAAATTTGGGAAGCAAACAAAAAGAACCATTTCTTGAAATACCAATTCATTAAGTTCTATCTTAATGTTGTGATTTGACTATCAGTCTATAACTTCTGGATATTGGTAATAAGGGCATTTCCAAATTCTCTTCTATAGATCCTGTTTCACATTGGAAAATTATTTCTATAATGAGCAGCCATTGATTAGAAGGATCATAATTACATTTTTTTGCATCTATACATTATAATACTGAAGTCACAATAAGTTTATCTCAGTGATAATATCATAGTTAAAGCTAGAGGAAGTTCCCCTGTTTTCCTCTCATTTTAATTCAATCAAATGTGGTAAAATTAGTTATTTTAAGAGAAAGAACACTAGGCCAATGTGATCAAAGAGGAAAGTAAAATACTACTAAGTTGAGAGAGCTAAGGCAAGGTGTATTTGGGAAGGTGCCTCGTCCTGAATGGCTTAGTCCTGGAAACATGACTGGAGCAACAAAAGCATGTAGAATGAAGAGACACATAGAAGCACAGACAGACAGACAGACAGACACACACACACACACACACACACACACAGAGAGAGAGAGAGAGAGAGAGAGAGAGAGAGAGAGAGAGAGAGAGAGAGAGAGAGAGAGAACTGGAATTCAGATGGAGATTCAGCACCAGCAAACCAGACATTTAGTGTCTTTATTTATACATATAAATGACAAAGTAGGTTTATTGTATACAGCTGAAAGTGGGGAAGAGTTTATATTATACAGCTGAAAAGGGAGACAGGTTAACTAATCACTGTAGGGGGACTCTGGAGGGGAGCAGTCTCAGACTTCAATCATCCAGGAGGAAGAAGGCCGATGTGCATGGGATGCCTTTCTAAGAACCATTGGGCATTGCTATTTTGTTTTTCTCAGAATTCTCCAGAGCAAATCACAGTATTTATTCTATTATGAAACATAAAAATGTTGGGCACTTGCTAATAAATCTAGGTAAAGAGCAGCATGCAAGACTCACCAAGAGTAAGTGTGAGTGATTTGATGGATGTTCAGTCTGCCCCCAGTAAATGTTCTGTCCAACTATTACTGTCCTCAAAGCCCCAGACTTTATGCTCTCCATTTGGTATGGTAAGTTTGACAACTAGATCATCTAGGAAAGCTGCATAAAACCAAGAGATGGGGAAAAATCTTCAGCTGAAGGTGGCTGTCAGGTTCTGAGGAAATCTACTCACTTCAGAGGCTTGTTTCAGAATTCATTCACTTACAGACCACCAACAAAAAAAAAATGTTTCAAATGACATAATGAAATCTAGTGGTGAGCAAATAATTTAAAATGAAAATAAAGTATCAAAATTTAAGTTCACTGATGCTGTGTAGGGTGCTATTGAGGCCTCTCTTCTCTTGTCTGTCTTCTTGAAGCAGTCACCACCCAGCCCAGTAAAGTAAGTTACCCATCCCTTCAAGAACTCTGTGTGGTCCTGCCACTGTGAACAGTTGCCACAGAGGAAGAAAAGAAGGAAAAAAAATCAACCAACTCCACACAGTTAGGGGCCAAATAAAACAACCAACTTCTACTTGAACTTTAGCTCAATCGGTTATTGAAGTAACTTTTATTTTTATTTTTGTGTATTCCTTTGAACCAAATGTTCATGCAAGCTTATTGAAACTGCTGTTAGTATAAATGCAAAGAATATTTTGGAGAGTGTGATTTCTTCTTACATTAACCCCCTGGGAAAAATTCATCGTGTTCTGGCCATACCCTAGGAAGCTCTGCCTCCTGCCCAAAATCTTCATTAATTGGCCCAACCAGCATTCCGCATGAAACTTGGCACAGAGTGAAGACCCTGAATGTATTGTCTAAAACTCAATTCTTTCTATTCTATTTCCAGAGAGAAATGCATTTTTTATTTGGAGATTGCTAAACTGTTATACAGAGTGACTGATGCCTATCACAAGTTAGTAGAAGGCAGCTGTGTCTTGCTAAGAGAACTTTGCATTGGCTATGTCTGAGGGATGTCAGGGTGTGTGTCACAGCAAAGGGACAACATCAGCTTTATAGTGATCAAGATTTGCTTTACTTTTGTTGAGATGTTGCAGGAAAAAAATAAATAAATGCCTTTTGTCCCTGTGATTTCCTATGAGCCAGCCCTGGGTTCTGGCCAATGGAGTACTGATTGATATGGAAACAAAAAGTCTTTATTATAAGTACAAAAAGAGAGAATAAAGTTAAAGTCTCTCCTCTGTGTGTTCTGTGTTTTCTTTCTCCCACAGATAATCAGGCAGAATTTCTGGCCAAGAGTTAAACTCTGTTGTTTACTTGAGAATGTCAATCAATGGGGTTATATAAAGACTTTCCAATGATCAAGATCACAAGGGAGAAATTATCACATTTTTTTGCTAAACAGAAAACATTAAAGACACAACAACAAAAAAGATGCTTTTAAAAAACAGTGCTGAATTAGAATGAAATTCAAAATGAAGACTAAGGCTTGATAAACAGAACTTAAACGTGAAGACTCTATTGTGACCTCCTGGATTATCCAGTATTTGGTTCCTTTGTGAGAAACTTTAGAAAGGCTATGGGCTCAAGTCTTTCATTGGTTTTAGGTGGAGATCCACGATGTTTATGGGAAAATTCTATCATTGGGGTTTA
Organism: Peromyscus eremicus; assembly: GCF_949786415.1. NCBI lineage: Eukaryota > Metazoa > Chordata > Mammalia > Rodentia > Cricetidae > Peromyscus > Peromyscus eremicus. The sequence continues at coordinate 21,898,943 of NC_081433.1, forward strand.
ACAGCACCCTAATACCTAAACAATGATAGTGTCCAGAAAAAAGGGAACTCAGACCACATCTGAACTCAACGACCTACTCTTATTCTGTCGTCTGACACCTTGGAGGAGAACATTCTCTAGTTTTTTAAACTTCCTTTTCAGTACATGACACTATGAGAAATAAAAGCACTCTGTGGCATGATTGATTTCCTCACCAAGAGCTTGAGAGGGCAAAAGCTGAAGCAATACATGGCTGTGTAGGACAAAAGGAGCTACACAGGGATGGTATGTGGTAGGTTTCACTGTTCAGCAGTATTTTTAGAATCTCCATAGACGTCTCCCAGACCTTTGCTCCCTGTGTTTACCTCCCTTGTGGTTCTCCACTGTCTTAGACATCCTTTGGCTTCAGTGTCTCCTGTTAAGAGAGCTCTTTCTTTTAATCTGACATTCTAATTTGCAAGCTGTACCATCATCTCTCATCCCACTACCATTATCTTCTTTTCTCTTTTTACTAGGCTTACACAAACTTATAATTTAGCATGCCCCACCATTCATCAGTTAATTGTGATTACTGTTTACTTCTTGTCTGACCATTACTGTGAAGAAAGAGTCCTTCCCTATCTTCCTCATGAATGTGTCCCAGAAGTGCCTATTGTAGTGGCTGGCTCATATGAGGTCCTTAATAAAGTTTTATGAGTGAATAAATGCATGAGGAGATAATAAAAAAAAACTAAATGTGTGGTTAGATAAAATGTTAACCTAAAAATCATTTTCAGAGGTTAGTTTGAAGCTTTTTCTTCACTCATTATGGAAATTTTCTAAAACTGCCTGAAAAATTATCACTCTTCTCATTTCTGCAATGAGAGTCAACTATCTACCTTGTTCTAAGGTTTGTTTTTTTTTTTTGGTTTTTTTTTTTTTTTGGTTTTTCTAGACAGGGTTTCTCTGTGTAGCTTTGCGCCTTTCCTGGAACTTGCTTTGGAGACCAGGCTGGCCTCGAACTCACAGAGATCCGCCTGGCTCTGCCTCCTGAGTGCTGGGATTAAAGGCACGTGCCACCTAAGGTTTTTATGAGCATGGTGTTGGAGCCTGATGAATCTGTACTTGGCATTTACCTCTGTCATTTGCTAGAGGAGACTACAGGCAAGTTACTTAATCTTAATAAGATTAAAGTTTGCATTAAAATGAAGACAAGAACATCCACTACACAACTTCAATGTCAGCACTAATTATAACATTTATAACGTACCAATCTGATGCAAGGCAATATGAGAAGTCCTTGATTAGTTACTTCCCTTGGACTGTTTTTCTGTGTCTCCCTGTACTGGTATTTATTGAAGCTATAAATGCATAAATGTGTTTAAATTGATCAAGCTCAAGGTGAGAGAGAGGGCTTTGGATATCTTTCAGAACATCTAAAAAATTTACAATTAGGTATGTATCAATACATAATTGGGCCTCAGTTACTCTTTAACAGCAGAGTTTTAGTTAGCATCTTTGTTCTTGATATCACGTGTCAATTGTTACATTTAACAACTGAGAAATGAACCAACCTAGATTATGTAAGATGTAAACATTCTTGGAGGAAAAATAAACCCAGGTATTATTGATCTGCATGCCTCTGAACACTTCTGGTGCACACACACACACACACACACAAACACAGCACCCATAGAAATTTCATTTAAATATCAGCCTCATTGAGAACTCAGCGACTATTCAAATATATGCACAGATCAAAAATTCAAAATATCATGTTTAGGGGGATAGGATACAAAAGACAGGTGCATTAACTTTAAGAAATGTATGCTTTAAAAACATTTCAATAAAATGAAGTGTAAAAAAGCACATAAAATGTGTAGATCAAAAGAAAACAACTGCTTAAAAGCTCTAGGCTCAGAGAGGGCATTCAGGAGTTATCACTTGATTTAAAACGTGAGTGATAAGAGACATTTTGATATATGTTGAAGGACAACTCAGTAATTGTACATTTGCAAATATGAAAGAAATTCCAGGTCATGGATAAAGTCAGAGAGAGTGAAAAGGTCCCTGTCTGATCCAAGGGCAACAGTGATAAAAAACAAAAAGCAAGAGGACAAAGAGAATATTCTGGAAACAGTGAGGTTTGAAAGATACTTTGGAAAATCAGAAAAAGAAACTTCCAACACCAGGAAAAGTATAAGAAAATGATTAGAGCACTGTTGACATTTTTGAGATCTGCACAGGAAAATTAATACCATTCATTGATTTATTTTAAGTGGTAGTGCGAGGAACTAAGTGAGTCAGGGGCTCTTGGAAACAACCTCCTATATTTAAATACCTTAAAGTATCTCTTCCGTGATGGCTCGAGGTTAAGAGGTGATGCTGCTCTTTCGGGGGATCCTATTTAGACCCTAGCACTTATATCAGGTGTCTCTCAACTGCCTGTAACTTTGGATACCCCTCTTACTTACACACACACACACACACACACACACACACACACACACACACACACACACTTAAATCAGAGTATCCCTTTCCTTTCATTTCAGTTTAAACTTTTTTTTTTACCTGTTATCTATCTTTTTGATGAAAGAGGAGTGTGCCTAGAAAGGTTCCTGCCCATCATTTTTAGTATCCCAACCATGTGCTCTGTGACGCTGAGCTTAGTTAGTAACATCCAGAATTGTCGTTCACCTTTTGTTTTTGGAGCTATACTCTTAAACTGTGCTTCTTCAGTAATGAACATCTTAAATGAAGCACATTCATGAATGTACCCACTCTCAAAGTGCTTTCCTGTTGGAACATGTGTAGGTTCCATGACCAAAGTCCCAGTGCATCTTTTGTTTGAGGAGCACATTGCTTTGGAAATTATTCTTGTGCTCTATTAATATGATAGAGCTATGTCCTTTAGCTCAGTCTCTGCTCTCATTCTTTTAGGTGATAGTTTAGTATCAGCCAAGATATAAGGTCAAGCTTGGAAGGAAGAAAACCCAGGATTGGTCAGGAAGTTTCTCTGTATGTGTAAGTTCAAAGGAGATTAAAAAGCATATCAAACTCAGAGGGAAGAATGAACACGCACATGAAGATGATGTCACAGTTACAGTCAAGAAGTCAGCTTTGGCATGTTTTGTCCAAGCACTTTGGTTGCTGGGTGTCAAACTACAGAGAGCAATGGCTTAATAGAATCTAAAGTTCAAGTTGAAAGATTTGGGTTCCAGTCTGTAAAAGAAGACAAGTTTCCGAAATACTTAGAGTGATGATCAGGGTAATAGTAATTAATAGTTAAGTCTTCTTGCCATAGGTCCTATTTTCTTCAATGCATCTTGAAAAAGACTATCAGGAGAATGTCTCTAAAATACCAGTGTGGTTGCAATTAGTCTCTTACTTAACATTCCTAAAACCAATTTCTCATCTAATTTGACACAACCAGTTTAATCCCTAACTTGTTTACATGGAATATGTTTTTTTTTTTCTTTCTGGATTTGATTCCTGCTTATTTCTTCCTCTCATTTCCTCATTGATTGCCACTCCACACCCAGAAAACTTAAATCTGTAACTACATTTGTGCTCTATTAATATGGTAGAGCTATGCCCTTTAGCTTAATCTCTATATATAATATGAGAGAAGCATAATATATCTTCTCTCACTATGTGTAATTTTCCCACATACACCGGCATTTGGCCTTTAGTGCTCTTCTCAGCAGATCTACTAAATTACTACAAGAGTATCCTAAACATTGCATCCTAGGTAATTTACTTTGCCAAAGCACCTTAAGCTCCCTTTACATCTTTTCGGTTTGTTCTCCTATAACATTGCTTAGGCTGCATGTGGAAGCCTATTTCTCTCACAGTGTGTGGTATTAGGCTACCCTAGGCTATCCTGTTATACTATGTTGACCTAAGTATTTTATGTGCTGTCAATTGAATGAGACATGTCCTCCATAGACTCATGAATTTGAACACTTGGTCCCCAATTTGTGACACTGTTTGGGAAGGTTAGAGAACCTTTAGGAGAGGGTGTGATGTTGGAGGCAGTTTGTCATAAAGAGTGAGCTTTGAGATTTCCCAGTCTACTTTGCCTTCTCCTTCTCCTTCCTTTGTGACGGTGAAATTTCATCAGCAAGCTTCCTGACTGTCAGGCTAGCATCAAGTTCTTGCTACCATGTCTTCTCAGCCATGATGGACAGTATCTCCTGTGAAATTGTTAGCCAAAATAAACCAGTTCTTACCTAAGTTACTTTTTGCCAAAAGTTCTGTCACAGTAACAGTAAAATCACTATACAGAAAGATATTATAATTCAGGATTAGAAGGATTTCATCTTTCCTTCAATACCCTGAGTAATGTAATATGGAATCAATATAGTTACCCACAGTCACAATGGTTTCTGAATTAAAGGTTCAAACAACTCTAGTTTAAAAATATTTAGGAAAACTGCTTCTATAATAAATGAGTAAAATCTTTTTTCTTACTGTGATATTTTAAGAGATACCGTATAACAACTGTCTGTATAGTATTTACATTTTGTTATGAACTATAAATAATGACTTAAAGTAAATGGAAAGATGTGGTAGGTTGTGCTCAAATACCACATCATTTTCTACAAGTGGATCTTTGGCATTTTCAGGGATCCTATACGTAGTTCAATATACATACTAACAGGCAATTATTTAACAGTTGAGCAAATATAAAAATAACTGTATAGCATTAAATATTTAGTTATAAAAATATGTAAGGACAACTATACTAAATATTTTTAAGATTTTCCAACTGGGCAACTGGAAAAATAAATATATTACCTCAAATGCAAGGGAAGTTCTATCCATTCTCCAGAAACCCATTGTTTACAGCTATTTACCTAAAGATATCTGGATGAAAGCATTCCTCATGTTGATGATATTCATTTCATTTTAATTACATCAGATTGTCAAATGGTCCCTCAATGCTTCCTGGAAATCCAACTTCAGTTCTCCAATACATTCACTGGCTCACATCCCAGACTGCTAGTCCATGTCTTCCATTCTATCTCAACTTTTGTAAATCTTGTTACTTCTACTGACATCCTACCTTTTAATTTCACTGAGAAAATAGGCTTTCACGTTCAAAATACTCCTGTCTACACCCCTTCTCCACATTCCCTACGTTTCTCTTAATGTGTGTAGAGGACTTAAAATTCCAATATTCCACAAAATAAATTATTAGTTTGATTTGGCTGTCATCCTCTTCACTGTCATCATGCCTCTAGAAGGCAAGCTCACTGAAGACAGGATTCTCTCTGTGTTTTGTTCATTTCTGAGCCCCCAACTGGTAGCCATGGTAAATAATCTCAAACCATAAAATTATGAATGTTCTCACTGACAAATCTGAAATTACACCAAGGTTATGCCCATTCTATCTTAACAGATTAACTGCTTAGTTCTAATGTTTAAGACCATTTCATTCTTATGATCCTAATACAAGACCATTATACATGATGATGCCATTTATTCATTGTACAACAGTGTGTGGATGAGAGGACAAATGATAATTGAAATGCATCTGCCCAGAGGAAAGGACTTTTACTGAATAATTGCAGCAGGCAATATTAACAGCTGTAATTAATTTTTATAATCTTTCATGTACTCAAGAACTTTTATGTGAAATTATTATAACAGCTCCCTCATATAACAAATAACTACCCTTGAATCTATATTCTCTTCCAGCTATTGCTCCACATTTATTCTATCCTTCATAATAAACCTTCCAGCAGGTGTAATCATATTAGTACAAATAAACTAGTTATGTTGCTGTAAAACTTAACCTTCAAATACTAATGGATTAGCACAATAAAAACTTATTTTTAATTCATCTAAAATCTGAGGTGTGTTGGTCTAGATAAGAGTATAATGCAGTTCGAATAGTGAACAAATATGGTGTGTGCTACATTTTCATAGTTTGCAATTCTACATTGATGAAGGAGAAAAACCTCAAGAATCAGCAATGACTGTATTTCCTAAGAAATGATGCCTACTATTTGGGGAGGGCTGAGATCATGGTGGGTGGTGCCATTTCTGAGTTGGTGGTCCTGGGTTCTATAAGAAAGAAGGCTAAAAAATCCATGAGGAGTAAGTAAGTAAACAGCATGCCTCCAGGGACACCACATCAGCTCTTGCCTTCATGTTTCTTCCCTGTTTGAATTCCTGTCCTCACTTCCTTCTGTGATAAACAGTACTGTGGAAGTGTAAGGCCAAATAAACCCTTTCCTCCCCAAGTAGCTTTGGCCATGCCATTTTGTCACAACAGAAATCTTAACTAAGACACCTGTCCAACTAAGAGTTCATAGTTTTAATCCTGACACTATTGGAAGCATGTAGCTCATAACCTCATATTAATAATAGCTGCTGTTTTCTGTTTCTACTAACAATTAATAGCTCCATCATTCTCCAATAACAGTCCTACTTCCAAAGAAGATATCCTTATCCCTTCATTGAAGAAATGGTGTTTTTACTATAATAGAAAAACAAGCACTTGTTATGTATTATTGAACTTGAAAAAAGATAAAACCAATACTCCCAGTCCCTATCAATGTTTGAAAAATCAAAACATGACTGTAAGAGTTTAATAATCTTAAAATGCATGAAAGATAAACTAGCAAATATATTTTTATGAATCACCACAAATGCTTTCTAGTAGTTTAACACAATATGCTTCCTAATATTTTGTAAATTTAAACTTCTTAATTGTTATAACTCTTGAAGGACCCCATCTGACATGACAGAGAACAAACATGGATTTGTTCTTCTTCTATAGATAACAAAATCTGGGTAAGGCATGCAGAAGGTTGATCATGCCTTTGAATGCTTCACACTCTCATGTAAGATGATTCTCCTGTCCTGGTCAAAGAGAACTTGAGAAGCTAAGTCAAGAGAGTGGCTTGCTGGTGAAGTGAGATTGCCCTCACCTGAGCAGATGAATCAGGAGAATGGAGATTGCCTGTCTAATAATGGAAGAAATGAAACTATCAACAACAGAATAGTTTCAAATTGTCTTCTAAAAATTGACTTACCAAAGACAGAGACAGAAAGAAAGGCTGGAGAGAGTTTGGATCCCACCATTCATATCACATAGCTCATAAATGCCTTTAAATCCAGTTTCAGAGTATCCAATGCCATCTTCTGGACTGCACAGGCACATATATACCCATGCATTCACAGACAAATACATATAAAGAAATAAAATAAATTTTAAATTACAGTAATGTGATACACTTGATACATCTAATTCTAATGTTTGGTTCTAAGTTTTCCTTTTAAACTTTACTGAGATATAATTCACAGATTATATAAATAATCTCATATAGCAAACAGTCCAGTAGATGTGTATATGTATATGTATGTATATGTATGTGTTCATAGGTTTATACAACCATCACAATTCAACTGAGAGCATTCATTCCTTTTAAAGGAAACCCCAGTTGTCTGACCTATACCTCAAATTAAACACTAACCTACATTTGTTTCTATAGATTTGCCCAATCTAAGCATTTACTTAAGTGTAATCATAGCAGACATGGTCTTCTGTGGCTTCTACCTAATATTAGAATGCTTTTAAGATTCACTCATGTGCTACCAAGTAACAGCTCTCCCTGACTTCCTATATCCAATATTTCCTATACTGTATTTTATTTACAAAATTCATCTGTGCATAAACATTTAGACTTTTTACTACTTGCTAGCTATTATGAATAGACTATTATGAATATTCATGTTTAATTTTTTGTGTATACACAGCTTTCTTTGCTCTATTTTTCAAGGATTTATTTATTTAATTTTTATGTTGATGTCTTATGTGCATATATGTTTATGTACCATGCATGTGCTTGCTACCTTTAAATGTCAGAAGAAGCCATTGGACTCCCTAGAACTGGAGTTATGAATGGTTGGGAGCCACATGTAGGTGCTGGCGAAGTCTCTTTTCTTTGAACAAACAGCAAGTACTCTTAAACTACTGAGCCATCTCCCAGCCCCAGTTTTCTTTGCCCTTGGGTGTATATGTATGTCCCACTTGCTGAAAAATTTTGATAGTGTTTTCAAGGTGACTGTCATTTACTAAACACTGGAGGTAGCTAAGGATTGTGATCCTCTTAGTGGATGTTGTTTGGTCATCATTGGTTTTACAATAGCCATTTCCCTAAGGACCAGGAATATTGAACATATTTTCATGTACTTGTGTATCTCCTTTGAAGTTGTGTTTATATAACTTCTTTGTCCATGTTTAAATTTTGTAGCATCTCATCACTAAATGTTAAGTGTTCTTTATATATTTATGGTATAAGTCCTTTATTAGACAAATTATAAATCTTTTCCCCAATCTGAGATCTTTTTCTACATTTTCTTAATAGTAATATTTATATCACAAAATAATCTCAATTGAATCCAATTTATTTTCCCGTTGTTTTTGTGCCTTAATTGTTTTAAGAAAAGTTTCCTAACTGTCCTAGTCAAGGTTTTTATTTATGTGAAGAGACACCATGACTATGGCAACTCTTATAAAGAAAATATTTAATTGAGGTGGCTCACTTGCTCACTTGAAGTTGCAGAAGTCCAGTTCTTTATCATCATGACAGGGAGCATGGCATCGGGCAGACAGATGGGATGCTGGAGCTGAGAGTGCTATACCTTGCAGACAACAAGAAGTCAACTGATAGTCACAATGAGCAAAAGAGAGCTCAAAGCCCATCCCCACAGTGACACACTTCCTCCAACAAGACCACACCTCCTAATAGTGCCACCCCTTTGGAGGTCATTTTCTTTCAACCTTCATGCTAACTCAATGTTGCTAAGAGTTATTTATATGTTTTCTTCTATGGATTTTTAAATATTTTCTTTTACATGTAGGCCTAACATCCTTCCCTAACTTAATTTTTGAGGAGGAAAGTGAGTAGTTGGGGCTTTCCAACTTAAGTATTTGTGGATGCTTCTTTCTTTATTTAAAGACATCAGCATTTATGTTGGAAATCAGGTGACCAAAATAGGTAAGGACTAAGCTCTGACTCTCAACTTGACTTCATTGGCCTACATATATTTTCTCATGCTACCTGGATTATTATATTACTGAAATAAGGAAGGTGATGTGTTCTGACTTTGTTATTCTACAATGTGAGTGTGTGTGTATGTGTGAGTCCTTTAAACATTCTGAGTCCTTTGAAGACCCATATGTATCAAACCCTTGCATGGTTCCAGGGATTGACCTGACAGGTGCAGGGAGGGAATGAAGAAAGGAGAGTCATAGAGAGACACAGAAATGTTTGTTTGGGATGGAATGGGCCCTCTTATGGAGAAGCTTCAGAATCCTGGAAGCCTAGCATGTTTATCAAATACAGTTGAACAGAAAGGTGGGGTTACCAAATACAACTGAATCCAAAAGACAGGATGGAAATGGGGGCACAGGATAGAGAAGAGAATATGGAGAGATTAACTAATAATAAAGGGCTTTTGAAAAGCCATATTGAAACAAACTATAGGAAAAGCTATATATATATATATATATATATATATATATATATATATAAATCTAAGGGAGAGACAATGCCTAACTAGACATCATATGCTGCCAAACAAAGCCAACATACCAGGAACAGATTAATTTTTTTGAGTCATTGTCCAAAGGTGTCCCAAAAATACTGCCCCCAAATACTGCAGGTTATTGGTTACCCTCCATTGTTTTTTTTTCTGTTTTTTTTTTAATTTGTTTGTCCTTGTTTTATTTATTTATTTTTAACATCAGAGTTATTTTAAATGCAACATGTTTTCATCCTTAGAGCAATGATTAAAACATTTCTAATTCTTTTTTTTTTTTTTTTGGTTTTTTTGAGACAGGGTTTCTCTGTGTAGCTTTGTGCCTCTCCTGGAACTCACTTGGTAGCCCAGGCTGGCCTCGAACTCACAGAGATCTGCCTGGCTCTGCCTCCCGAGTGCTGGGATTAAAGGCAACATTTCTAATTCTTAAAAACAATATCCTTTATAGAAAGAATTCTATTTTCTGGGGAAAAAAAGTCATTTTTGTTTTTGCTCGTAGTGAAAAATGTTACCTTTTATTTGACAAGACTCTCTCTCTCTCTCTCTCTCTCTCTCTCTGTGTGTGTGTGTGTGTGTGTGTGTGTGTGTGTGTGTGTGTGTGTGCTTTTGTGTGATACCTTAATACGAGTTACATGGAATACTGTCACTTTAGCATTTTTTACACTTAAGTTTTATATATATATATATAACTTTAATATTATATATATAACTTATATATATAACACACACACATACACACACACACACACACACACACACACACACACACACACACATATATATATATATATATATATATATATATATATATATATAAAGACTCTCACAAATTAAGCAAGCAACCTCTGTATGGTGTAAAATATTCCTTCTCACATTAAAAACCATTGTGAGGATTCTAGCATCTACAATTTAAATGACACTGAAATCCATTAAATGGCCATACTGAAATCTCCTCAATGTGCTTTAAAGGGCTGAATAAGCTGTGTCAACACTGTGCACAGTTACTGTGTGGGACTCTCCCTTTTTCTGTTAGGATCCTTCTGAACCTTCCACAAGACATGAAATTGATGAGGATTCTAGGAAATCCAAATAATTAGGTTTTATGGTTAATTTCATTTTAAGACTAAAAATACCTGAAAGTTAACGTTCCCTGTATTCAGCCTGCATTTGCGAAGCATGTTGAGCACAATCTAGGAAACATGTGTACCACGTTGACACCTTTTCTATCTAAAGTGACCAATGCTGCCAAGAAATCGGGGTGCTGAAGCATTAAAAACAATGCAGAAGTGTTGCCAAGTAATTAATAGGTGGATTTGGCTTATTTCAATTTGCTATAACGCAAGAGCACAGGTGTGATCTCAGGAAATTAAAAAAGCTTAACCAAATGAGGGAAGGCTAATGGTGCTTCAGCAAGGATAAAGGAGTTAGTCACGTGACATGGTGTGCACATGTTCAATGAGGTAAAGACTCAGGGCCAGACGTTGGCCTTTGCACCAGAGAGTGGTAGTTAGCAGAGATGCTTCTGTAAGGTGGTGTGCCCTGCTCTGCTCCAAGTGCATAGGTTGAAACCCCATTTCTACAGTGACTGGATTTGGACATAAGGTCTTTGAGGAGGTAATTAAGGTTAAATGAAGTCATAAGGTGGGACTGTAGAAGACAGAGTTGTATGTCCTTATAAAAGAGAAAAGGCATCTGGGTTGTGTAATGTTCTATGTGACTCTATTCTTTCTGTGTAGAGAATGGGTGCAAATTTCAGACAACGAAAGTATTTTGCAACTAAGCCTTCATGCATAAAAGATGGCGATGTGCTTTTATTGCATGAAATGGTCATGGCAAAATATTTGTACAAGTTGAGAAATCTGTTGAAAAAGCTCTTTGTTCTGGAGTCCTAACGTGAAATGGGAAGAAGTTTTTAAGTGACAGGGGACGTTGTCACAAGTATCTAAACAAAGAGATAGTGGAAGCAATTTTAGATCATTTTAGATGTTAACTTGCTTGCTCCCTTGCAGCTGTTTGTCTGGTGAACACACAGAAGAAGACGAGGAACTAGACCCTTTCTAGTCCCCAGATTTGCTTGCATATTGACCTTGGATTTCCCAGTGCTCTGACTGTGAGGAATGGATGTTGTTTAAAGCACAGACTGCAGTGTGTTTGTTATAGAAGCCTAAAGTGACTATGACAGTGTGTTTCAGAATATTGGCAGAGATAATGTCCCATAAGATGTAATGTAAATCGTGAATCAAATCCATTAACTAGAATGAACAGGGAAGATCAACAGACTGGTCTGTAGGTCTGCCTAAGCTCCTCACCTTAATATAGTCTTTATTCCTGTTCTCACTTCAAATGAACTAATCTTTGAAAATCCTTGAAATAGTTCCTAAGTGTTCTGAGAACCTTTCTCAGCTTTAAATGGGGTATCTAAAACATATTTAAAACTTAATGAAATGATCTCTGTGAAACAGCTAATTTACTGCATAGCAAGCCTGCAGTCAGTTGGTGAAAACATTTTGAGTTCTTACAAATACAGTATGAAAAGAACATATGTCATAATTATCTTTATGGCTTATACCCATCTCCCCTTATTAGCAATCATTCACAACATAGTACCCTCCTGTGTGGCTCAAATAATCTTGATCTTTGGCAATAATACATGTTACCTTAACCTCCAGGAGGCCAGATTTTGTCATAAAGAGGATCCTTCCTAGCAGGGCAATGAGTACAAAGAGTTCATGGGGAGAGCATCACCATTAGGTTAGCTGAATGTGATGTTGGTGTGCTCAGGGAAGGGAAATTGGAATTTTTATGAAGTAACTCCCTTTTGATCCTGTCATTTAAAGCCCAAAAGATAAAATGACCCCTGTACTCCCCAAATCTCACCTCCGATGCCTGCAGAGTTTTACTGCTTCATAAAACTACAATAAAGCCCTACTACTTAAAAAAGATCCCTCGCTCCATCCCACGGTGTTTACAGTCTTTGATCATTTTAGAAAGGAGAGTTGGAGAGCTGCCAGGATGAGGGAAATGGCAGGTTTTTGTCCTCTCCTAGCTATTACAAAATTCTTATGCGTAAAAGAAAAAAATGAATAACGCCCCAAACTAGGTACTTCCGAACTGTGTAAACGTTGTGATTTAATTTGCTAATTTCCAAATTTGCCTTGGAAAATAAAAAGCTACCTGGAAGCTGTCAGCCTGGAGATAAATCTTATTGTTAGTATGCAAGCCTGTGAGCACATTACATCTGCTCATGACATGTGGTATGGCTTCTGCATATTCCATGAGCAAAACAAAGCATGAATGTAGCTTTGGTGACCAACAGCCAAAGATTACTTACCAGGGATTGGTGGTATCACTGACAGGGGTTATTTAGGATAAGGCAGGGTGGTGGCTCAGGCATATGATCTCTGCTGTCAGAAATCTGGAGGTAGGAGAGTGGTAAGTTCATGGTCAGCCTGGGCTCCATAGAAAATCCCTTCTCTAAAATGTCTGTGTGAGGGTATGGTAATTTCCTTAAAATGATTTGGAGTCTTTGTGATGATAAGGACTTTATGATAACATATACGATGAACAGCTGGTCATATATATAATATGTGATATACATGAAAGACTTTTTGAAAGTGAACATTATCAAAATAGGCATGGTTCCCACCTTTTTGAAATAAGTAGATCATTTTTGGGGCTAAGAGGTCAATGGAATCCTCTCTTTGAGGTAAAAATAAAAAGTTTGTTTTTTTAGTTTGTCCTTGCAGCTCTAGTGTTACTGTCTGGACCTTTAGTCAGGCTGAATATGTGCAAGGGAAAAATTATGAGCATTTCAAATAAGATACACTTTGAAGCAACGTAGGTTATAAATAATGTTTAAAGTGCATTTTAAATTATTTTATCTCTCCCATTAGGTTTGAAAGTTCTTGAATAAGATGATGCTAACGGGTAGTGCTTCTGGTTTATTTTCCCATATATATATATATATATATATATATATATATATATATATATATATATATATATATATATTGCTGTACAAACACGCTTGACTTGTCTCCAGAATCACACATACTTTAATTTGCCCCCATTTAATCCATTTACCATCAAGATCTCATCACCTTATTCAGTCTGATGAGGTAATCCTGTTTTCATCATCATTTAACATTTGCCGAATGCTTTCTGCCTCATAGCACTTGCCTTTTCTTTTTTCTTTTCATCCACACAACGCCAGACAGAGTCACCAGCCCACTACTCTAGTCCTCAGAACAAGTGCCACAAACACAGTTGTGTGTGGTAGCAACCCAACTTGAAGGATGTGGGTCAAGCTGAAACAGCCCTAGAAAGCCAATACCATTCTCCTTTCATCCCAGTGTCTGCTCATAGCTATTATTATATACGAAGACATGGAGAAGAGGGTCTTATTTCCAAATGTATGGGATTCGCTGTACACCTATCTGCATGACCAAGACCCAGAACACTGAGGACACCAAGTGTTGTGGAGAATGTCATGTTGGGGGAAGTGCTCCTCCATTACAGATGGAATAAAATGTGGCCCAGCGCTTTGAAAAACAATAGGCAGTTTCCTATAAATCTAAATGGACTCATACCACAGCCCCAAAATATGCATCTCTTGAATTTGCCTAAATGAGCTAAAAATTATTTCCTCATAAAACCCCACAAAAGAATATTTGCAGCAACACTTTCATGAAGCCATACTTGTTAGTGACCATATTGTCTTTTACCATATAAATTACTAGATGAAATGTGGCACCTTCAGACAATGAAATATTACTTATTACTAAAAAATAAATAAATAAAAGTCAGATGTGGGGGTGTATGCCTTTAATCTCAGCACTCAGGAGGCAGCAGGCAGATCTCTGTGAGTTTGAGGCCAGCCTGGTCTACATAATGAGTCCCAGGAGAACCAGAGCTACCTTATCCAAAAAAGAAAAAAAAATTATCAAGTAGAAAAAAAAAGACATAACATAGAGAAACCTTAAGTTCATATTATAAACTTAGAAACTAACACAGGCAAACAACAAGAGGTACACATTATCAAATTTCAACTATTCAGCCCCTAATCAAATGTTTTCTTTTATAGGAGTTGCCTTGGTCATGGTGTCTCTTCAGAGTAAAGAACAGTGACTAATACAAATATATTTTTTTTTCAGAATTTAACTGTAAATAGCTTAATACATTTTGGGAAAATGCAGATGTCTAAAAAATATAGATAGAAGTGAAAAAAAGATAAAGAAAAAAGTCTAATAATATACTAAGGATTAAGTGGTATGATGATTTCAAGAGGTATATTATCTGAGTGTTGTAGTTCACAGCTCTAATCTCACCATTCAGGAGGCAGAGGCAGGTGGAGCTCTATGAGCTGGAGGCCAGCCACTTTCAAACAAGCTGAGATATCTGGAGGAAAAACAGACCATCTGAACTGACAGAAATAAGCAGAAACCAACCAGGCTGTCTGGAAGAGGCTTAGATAGTTGTAGGATTTGGCAACCAAGCTATCTTAGAGAGATTTCTGCTATAAGCAAATCCTCATACATATTCCTCTTAGTGACACTGATTAACCTCATTGGTTCATCAAATTGAAATTTGGACATATCTTTACTTTGGTCTGTCAATGGTTCTCTATCTGGGGTGAGTAGACATTCCTTCACATCTCTCCAGAAATAGTTTCTGGGTTGGTTCTCAAACTGTACAACTGAGCTAGGTCTGGAAATTTGAGAATAGAACAGGGTGAGGTGTCTATGACACTCACCTGGCTTGTCTGATGTACCAACTGTGAGATCCATGTATTCTAAGAGCATGAGAACTGTGTAGATATGTGGGAGTATGGAACCATCACCTGGTTGTAAGAGCTGAGCTAGACTTTGGAGTGAGTACAGTTTATGCAAGACGGGATCCAGGAAACTCAACAGGTTGGTTTGATATACAGGCTATGAGACCTAACCTAGGCTTGGGAGTGTGGGGATAGCATGAATGGTCAATGTTCTAGAGAAGTAGCCAGACTGGGTTAGTGTGCTAGCTGCAAGACCCACATAGGTCTGAGAGTGTAAAAGCCATGCAGATGTGGAGGTATGCAACAATCGCTTGGTTGGGTCTGTGCACAAGGTGGATTAGCTAAAGTAGACTAAAATGAGGATGAAGGAGCAGGCATGGAAAGAGTATTCTAAAGTAACACACACATCAGAAGATTGAAATATAGTATGCCTATATGTGCCAGTATAAGCAAAGTTTGTCCATCTTTCTGTTATTGGTTATCTCAGGAAGAATGGTTATATCCAGATATGTATATTTTCTTTGACAGCTAAATGACATTTTATTGTATAAAGATATTGAATATTCATTATCCATTTGTCAGTTGGTAGATATGTATAGTGCTACCATTCCCTGATTGTTGTAAATAGAGGAGCAATGAACATGGATTAGAAAATATCTCTGTAATAGGATATAGCATCTTTGGGGGATATGCCCAAAAATTGTAGAGCTGGATCACATGGTACACGCGTTATAGCTTTTTGAAGAATGTCCACACTGATTTCCACAGTGACTTTACCAGTTTGGACTCGAACCAACAGCAGATAAATGTTCCCCTTTGTTGACATCCATGGCAACTTTATTTGTTTGTTTTAACCATTCTTATTGAGATAAGAAGAAACGTTAGGGTACTTTTATTGTGTATTATCCTGGTAGCTAAGAACGTTGAATATTTTAAAATATATTTTTGAGAATTAATAATTTTTCTTTTGATAATTTTTTGTCTAGTTCCATGTCCCAATTTTTAATTGAGTTCTTTGCTGTCTTAATGTTCACTTTCTTTTATTCTTTGTATATTCCAGATATTAACTTGTTGTTAAAGGTATAGCTAGTAAAGACATTTCCCCATTATGTAGGCTGCCTTTTGCTTGAGTGATGGTAGCCTTTGCTTACAGAAGCTTTTTCATTTCATGACATGCCGTTTATCAATTGTTGGTCTTACTGCTTGTCCTACAGTGGTTCTGTTCAGAAAGTCATTTTCTATGCGACCGGATCACAGTTTCTGGAGCCAGAGATCTGAAACTCATTACCTAATTGAATTATTTTTGTTGCAAGTTTGGAGACTCCAAGCATAAGCAAACACACTGATTCATAGCCTAGGTGACAAGTGATTGCATGATACTATTCCTTAGGAGATGTGAACAAATGTCTACTACCCCAGATAGGGAATGAATACCAGACCAAAGTAAAGATAAGCACAAAATCCAAGTTGGGTGACCTGATGAGTTTTCACGAATATTAATATGGGTAAGAGGTTACTCATAGCAGAAAAGAGTCAAAGATGGGCCAAAGCCCCCCCCCCCCCCAGCATGGTTGAAATCTCGTGAAAGCTGGGAACCCTGTAGCACACTGCACAGCCTACAGGCAACTCACAGTTAGAAGATTTCTTTCCCAAGTATCTTAGTTGATCTGAGTCTTCTTGAGATAGATCGTTTACTTTATGCTTCTCAGGCAGCTCTGCTTATGTAATAGTGACTCTCAATTGTCCTTATTATATATACTTGAAGAGGGAGGTACTAGTGAATCTGGTCAACTTCAGGGACTTTCTGAAACTATTTTGAATTGTTTATGGGCTTAACAAGATTCCATGAAGGATGAATTGTTTCTTTCTCCTTTTACATCATATGCTTTAAGGATTTTCCCAACGAGATGAAAGGTTTTAATCTTGGAGAAAACTGCTACACATGTTTACACAAGTTCCACTCTTTCATTTTCCTTCTTCTGTTGCTAGAGGTAGAAATCAGGACTGTGTGCATCCTAGGTATGCACTCCACCACTGGCCTACACCTGCAGAGGTTCTAGCCGTGGACAACAGTGATAAAATACTGCAAAATCTCCAACCTTCCCCAAATGCTCACTGTGCACCATGCCTGTGGCCTTTGGATTGAGCACTTCACAATGAATTAAGAGGCTTTTCCAAAAACCACTTGATTTTCTTAGATTTCAACACATTTGGTTATTTATTAGCTGACACAGAGCTTTGTGCACTCCTCTGAGCTCTGGCAACTGAGGTATTGTAGTCAGATTTAATTGCAGAAAATAGCTACAGCTAGAAATTCACCCACTACAGCACTCAGACACACAAAGAACAGTGGTGGGAAAACAATTCTGCAATGACGATTTCGACAAAATGGCCTGACTGTTGTTTGTATCCTTTCTATTAAGCCATTCTAACTTAAACCCTCATTCAGATTTCCTAAAAGTGATGCATTCTATACAGTGAAACATGCTTATTGGGCAGATTCTCCGCACTTACTATTGTATTTCAAAATGAGCTTCTCCTTCTCCTCTTTCACTTTCAAGTGGATTGAAAAACAACAACCATCAGAAGAGGTCATCTCAGCAGGAAGCCCAATTAGCTCAAAATAAAGTCTCAAATGGTACATGAACCAGAACTCATAATCAGCCTCCCTCAGGGTACTGTGGCCCATTCTTGCATTAAAACGTGTTAATGTGATCTTTCTCCATCTTCTTCAACTCTGTCACCCTTTTAACCAACATTTTATGTCTTTCGAGTATAAACTATTAAATAAATGCATAAGTCTATGTATATGAGTTTGCTGTTCTCCATTTCTTTTCTTTAGATTTACTTAGCTTCACGGTCAGAGACATCTGCTTTTTGCCTCAGTGAGATTGATAGGGACTCTTTTCTAATTTGCCAATTTATATTATTTACTAGTTGCATTTTTGAAGAATAGGTTAAGCAGGAAAGAATGAAAGGAGAAGACAAAGAGAAAGAGGGAGAAAGAGAGAGAAAGAATGCCTAATTATACAGCAGATGCCAGAAGTGGTATTTATTCACCAAAACTGCATGGGTCATTCATTAAAATCTTGGTTTTAATTAGCAAACACCTGTTTTCTGTTTGATTTTACACTGATATCTACTGTCTGCAATTTGCTTTCTTCAGTGAGCAATTAGCTAGCCCTGACAGTAACAGTTAATCTAATTAGTCCTGAGGTGCCTTGGGAGGTAACGATCGATTTGCAGAGATTACAGATACAAGTAGTCACAGCTTCAGTCACCTGGATGGATAAGTTTTGTGCACCATTATTGCTAAGCATCACCTTTGGTCTTGACCTTTCCTTTTGGACTGAGTTTAGAAGGAAGGAAGAATAAGCTAATGCAAGGTTTTTCAGCATACACTATATGTTAGTGGCTAATGCAAAGTCCAGAAAGCATTAGGCTGAGAGTTAAAACCATTATATGTTTTAGGCTACAAGAGGTTAGAAACTGATGAACACCTCCATATAAACCAAGTATTGTATACCTAAGGAACTTGGAAACTCAAAGGAGCCAAGGTCCATTCAAATGCTTTCAGTCAAGAACTAAATGACTTCTAAAAAAACTTCAGTTGCCATTAAAGGAACAGCATAACAACATTGCCTTTTTTTTTTTTAATCAAATGAGAAGTCTGTCCTTGTTTGCAAACTGGCAAAAGTGTGTTTGCAAATGTATAATCTGTATGACTGCACCAGCATGCTATCAGAGCTTAATGAAGTTCTCTGATGTCTTTTAACATAGATCGTGGCATAGATGAAACTCTTTCTCCTAATTTTGAAATTTAGTCAAAATGAGTTGCTACCAGATTCTAGGGTCTAGAAAATCTGCATCAAAGAAGGAGTCAGTCATCAGACCTAATTCTGTATAACATTTCCATAATTGTGCAGTTTGATGATTGAAGTGAATCATCTCCTAAGTAAAGCAAAGGCTAATAAGTGTCACTACTAGAGATGTCTACCAATGCTTCTCTTCCTTTCCTCTGGTCTCACTCTCAAATACTTATCTGAAATGGAGCCCTGGATTACTTAACTCCACTCACAAACTAGACATAGAAGGAGAAGAGTTATCCTTTATGCTCAGAAGGGTTGATACCCAGCCATCTGTGCAAGCATACAGGCAGAACTCTCTGACGCCATGAGCTTTTCATGATACCAAAGAGGAAAGAAGGTGGAAGAGGGGTTTACAACAATCACAGAAATCAATTTTTACCCTCCTACCATCTTCCAAAGGCATCCATCTGTTGGTGCTCTGAAGGTGGTGCTCTGTAGACTAGGATTTTGTTTCTTCTTCGTGTAAAACAGCCTTGTTGGACCTTTCCTAAAAGGTAAAGTTTCATAGGCTGAAAGAGGAATATGTTGGAAAGTTTCTTGCTCATAAATGTTGCACTGGCCATGACAATGATCAGTATTATTGATGTTTCTGGAACATTGCACCTTAGACAGCTTTGCATATAGAGTGAAAACACTTCACTACACAGGAGCATGGGGAAGGTAGTGAGCAAATGACAAGGACCAATGCAACCAGCATTGCCACCAGCTGCCACCTCACCAGCTATTCTCTATATGTATATTATGCCAGCTAAATGTCTAAAATTTGTAAAATATGGGTAGAGAATTATATTACTGAAGCAATTTTTTTTCTTTTTCTTTCTTTCTTTCTTTCTTTCTTTCTTTCTTTCTTTCTTTCTTTCTTTCTTCCTTCCTTCCTTCCTTTCCTTTTCTTTTTTTCTTTCATTTGTTTTTCGAGACAGGGTTTCTCTGTGTAGCTTTGCACCTTTCCTGGAACTCACTCTGTAGCCCAGGCTGGCTTCGAACTCACAGAGATCCACCTGCCTCTGCCTCCTGAGTGCTGGGATTAAAGGCATGAGCCACCGCTGCCCAGCTGAGGCAATTTTCTTAAATGGCAATGGTTTGGAGGTGTCAACACATTACCTTGTCCAAAACCCTTCTAATTCTTTACACTATCTGGTTAATTCAAAAATAAACAATACTGATATTTAAAACATAGTCTATACACCAAAGTTTACTTTTTAAAATTGCATATGTATTTCCTACTGGGGACATAGGATAGCATTGGATGGCATTTGAGTATTACAGTAAGCCCATGTCATTGTCAGGGGAGGCTGCATTTTCATTATGTTAGAAGAGATGAACAAGTAGCAAGTTTAGAAAATTTCAGGAATATGATAATGGTAAGAGAGCACAGATAAATGAAGATGAAATAATACATGTCTTTCCAACTAGAACTCACAATGCTGTGGGCAAGACAGCCCTATAGCACTAGATAGACAATGTAAAGGGTTTCCCAGAGATGTGAAGTGGAGATGTTTCCT
This sequence comes from Peromyscus eremicus, assembly GCF_949786415.1. Classification (NCBI taxonomy): domain Eukaryota; kingdom Metazoa; phylum Chordata; class Mammalia; order Rodentia; family Cricetidae; genus Peromyscus; species Peromyscus eremicus. The sequence goes on from NC_081433.1 coordinate 21,919,606, forward strand.
TCAAAGTGGAACCATTTATAATTTCTAAATGATATGCACCTGAAAAATATTTGATTTCTCTGTGTTTTATTTCTTCAAAATGAAGTAACATGGGTTAGGATGTCCATGATAGCATATGTGGATAGTATTTATAGCTAGTTGTAATCAGTTGGACAAAGACACTCATAAAAAGAGAATAGAAAATAATATCATTTGTAGCATTTGTCAGTTTCTATGGTGTAGTACCCTTGTAGTTTCAAACTCTGACTATGATGTAAACAGTAATGAAACAGAGAGATATTCACAACTGCTTTCTGGACTTGGTGAAAAGTGGCTTCATTAAAGTATTGGAAGACATAGTTCTGGAGTATCAGATGTTTCTTTGGGAGCCCTAATTCCCTTCCTGGTACTCATTCTACCCTCTCTGAAAATTCCCCACATTGGCACATGTACCAACACTGATACCCTAGCAACTTATTCTTCCCTGAGACAGCATTTAAATTAGGGATTAACTAAGCTGATTAGTCACCTGTGCTGGAGGCATTTATATTTTAATAATTAGAGAAAGTAGTCTTAAGAATAAGCAGGTAAGGAGTGGAGACTTTTATAACTTACTAATTATGAAAAAATAATGAGAACAAGCAGGTACAGAGTCGACTAAAAAGGTAGAATCAATCTCTGGGAAATCATGGACATTGCACCATTAAAGAGACTTAGATGGAAATCTTACACATGGATCATACAGGAAAGGCACAATGTAGTAAGGATATATTAACAGAATAAATAAAGTTGCACAAAGGAATGACTGATATACAAAGTAGCAGGTGGATGAGACATTAGTCAGCTAAACCTGTATGCTGTCATGCTCATCAGAGGAGACAGAGGATATTGCCAAGGGCATCGAGGTATCTTGAAGAATTAAATTGGTCGTTTTGTAATGCCGCCCCTTTGCTATTTACTATTAATTCTTTTTACCACAGTAAGATTTCTGTTACAGTTTTCCTCTTCAGCACACACCTCCTTTTTTTTTTTTTCATCTTAGTTACTAGAATGATGCAGAATCCAAATTAATCCATGTTGTCATTCCACTGGAAATGTGGAGGGGGATAGTGGTATAATGAGTCACTTTGTACATGGAGCTGTGATATGTTTTGTTATCTCCCCCACCCCCTCTCTCTTATTTGTTTGTCAAACAGAAAAAAAAGCTAACACTGACTACTTTCACATTCATATTCAATGGCTTGATTTGAGTATTGTTTTAATACTCATCAGGAAATTATCATTTTCTTTGTAAAAGGTTTGCTGAATTTTAAAATATCTTTCTGTCATAACTCCAGGCTTGTATTTTTTTGTCACAAAAAATAGATTTTCAGTTTGGTAATGGAGATCACTGAGAGATTTTTCAGTTTGAAATGTACATTTCAGTAGGCTATTTATTGAATAATAACAGCAAACACAGATAGCATTCGGGAAAGACATTGCATATGGTGCTGTACATATGTTAACTTGAATATTCCCCTTAGCCTACTGGGAAGTATTGTTATTTCTCCATTGTCACAGATAAAGGCACAAAAGCATAGACACTAATAAAATGAAGTAGAGTTGAGCATGATTTGAATCCAACCATGTTGGCTCCATAGTACAACTAAATCATATCTTCTAAATTTCAACTAAAAATAAATGTTTTGGTCTATGATTTGGTCTATCACATGGGCAACAACAAAGGCAATGGATATTCAATATTTAGGATAAGCTACTACAATCTTACCGAAGGAAGAATAGCAGAGACAGCTGGTGAGCTGGTGGGTAAAGCCTATTCTGTTCTCAGATAAAGGGAAAATCCTGACTAGGAGAGAATCTCAGAAAGCACTGTAATATTTGGGGAAGATAAGCCACCCAAATTAGAAGCTTTGTGAGAACCTTCCATTGTTTCTTGGCTTCTTTTACAATAGCAGGCTATATTTCGCTGACACCAGGAGAACGATTTCTCATTGTAGTGACTCCCCTGTAGTGACTGGTTAAAGAACCACACTCCCAGTGCTTCATAGGTTTTATTGAGTAAATGAAATGAATATAAGCAAGACATTGTTGCTGTTAATAGAGACTTGACAGAATCAGAGAAAGGTTTACTCTGACCAAAGTGTAGGTTACATGATCACTACCCAAACACAAATTCTGTAAGGAGGATCAGAGCATCATGAGACTCCCTTCAGCAGAAATACATATTGTAGTGGGTAACCATTCCAGCTTTGCTTTAGTAGCTTCAACCCCCATTGAGGCTTTGGTAACTGTCACCTCTATAAGGCGGTGCCGAGGGAAGACCCTGAAGACCTGAGATCTGGATGGGCCAGTTCTCTTGGTTCCTGGACCCTGGACACTGGAGGTAGACCAAGCAGAGTTCTCCAGAGAATACCGCCAGACTGTGCCACACCTTTCCCAGACCCTGTTACCTATCCCTTCACTTGTAAGTTACCCCACAAAATAAACCTCCCTTTTAACTATGTGGAGTGACCTTAATAATTTCACCAATAACATATATTGATCATAACTGGAAATTATATATATATATATATATATATATATATATATATATATATATATATATATCATGTGTTATCCCTAAATTAGTAAAAGACTGTGAAAACATATATGCCAGGTGATAAGGTTAGAAGTATGAGCAAAAAGAAAACAAAATGCATCATTTCTGAAAACCAGGGAGGAAGCACTGTTGTGAATAGTGCCAAGCAGTGAGGAATCAGTGGCTCTTTAGACCATATGGAGCACACTGTCACAGGGCTTCATACCCACTTGCCTCACATTTAAAAAGGTGTATCACTTACTTGTTGAAATATTTAAGTGCTGAATCTGGTAGAAGGGAAGGTAGGAGATAGACTAGAAATCATTGGTACAAAAAGGAGTTTCTGAACAGGACACAGATAGCACAAGCACTAATTTCTAAGCAGAACCGCTTGAAACTGAAAAGCTTCCATATGGCAAAGGACACCATCTTTCAGGCAAACTGGCAGCCTATAGAACAGAAAAAAATCTTGACCACTTAGACATCTGACAGAAGGTGAGTATTGAAAAATATATAAAGGACTAAAAAGAAACAAACTGAAAACCAAGAAAACAACCCAATTTAAAAACGGAGTCATCAGAACTCATCAGAGAGTTCTCAAAACGTGAAACACAAATGACTGAGAAACTCTTAAAGAAACGTTCAACATCATTAGTCATAAGGGAAATACAAATTAAAACTACTTTGAGACTTCATCTTATACCAGTAACAAATGAGATCAATTAAAAAAAAAATGACAGCTTATGCTTGTGAGGATGCAGGATCCATGATCAGGTAGAGTTGGCCAATACAAAATGAACTCAATTGCATTTTTATAATTTTTTTTGTTTCATTGTACTTTTTATTTTGTTTTGTCTTGTTGTCTTATTGGTGTTTTACTTTATTTTTTATTTTTTGTGTTTTTTGTTATTTTGTGTTTCTTGATGTTTATTTTTAAAAGAGAAGTAAAAGGAGCATAAATTTGAAAGGGGTATAGGGATATTCTGGGAAGAATTGGGAGAGGGAGAAAACATGATAGAAATATGTTGTATGAAAAAATATATTTCAATTGAAAAAAGAAATACTCAAGTGCCTCTATGGATAAAGATCAACATCACCTTTTAGAATTTTATCAGGTTAGGTTAAAATACACTTTGTTGATTCTTAGCTTACTTTAAAGATGGAAGTAGAAAATATCTTGAGTGAAGTAACCCAAACCCAGAAAGACAAACATGTTATGTATTCACTCATAAGTGGATATTAGATAAAAAGCAAAGGATACCCAGGCTACAAGCCCCAGCCCCAGAGAAGTTGGGTAACAAGGAAGACCCTAAGAGAGATGCATGCATTGCCCTAGGAAGCAGAAATAGATGAGATATCCTGGGTAAACTGGGAGTAGGGGCAATAAGAGGGGAGGAGACAGGGGAAGAGAACATGAGGGAACGGGATGGGCGAGTTGTGGGAGAGAGGGACAGGAAGAGCATTGACAGAGATATCTTGATAAAGGGAACCATTATGGGGTTAAGGAGAAACTTGGTACTAGGGAAATTCCCAAGAATCAGCAAGGTTGACCCAATCTGAGACTCTTAGCAATAGTGGAGAGGGTGCCTGAACTGGCTATCTCCTATAATAAGATTGGTGACTACACTAATTGTTATCGTAGAATCTCCATCCAGTAACTGATGGAAGCAGATGCAGAGATCCATAGCCAAGCACTGGGTCAAGCTCTGGGAGTCCAGTTGAAGAGAAGGAGAAGGGATGACATAAGCAAGGGGAGTCAAGATCATGATGGGGAAACCCACAGAGACAACTGACCCGAGCGATTACTAAAGCATACAAACACTGTTGTTAAAATGGCCTGAGGAAGTAAGTTATGGTCCATTCCAAGTTCTTACCTGAACTCAACTGTCTTATCCACTTGCTTCTACTGTCTTTACAGCTATGGAGCCACTGAGGCCAGGCAACATGTTCCAGTATTGGAATTGATCCAGAAAGGATCTGAGAGATCATTTATGTGAAACCATGAAAGTGAAACCTGTACTGCTGTGGAGACTCCAAGATGCTGGAGATGCCAGAGTTGTAAGACACTTGACAAGGATACCTGTATACAGAGAGTGGTCTGAGACAGAAAAGCTGGAGGCGTGGAGTCATTTAAGGATTTTGAAACTAAAGTTGCTGACATCAGACATGGACCTACAGGATTTTGTGCTTGTCCTGCTGAGCTCTGTCCTTACTGGGCTCCCATTCCCCCTCTTTTGAATTGGAACGTGGATCATGGGCCATTGTCTCTTGGAAGTATGTAGTTATTATTTTTTTTACTTTATAGAAAATCACAATTCAGAGATGTCCTTGAGTCTCAAAACAAAGAAAAGGAAGAAATGGAAAGAGAATAAGAAAAACAAAAACAAAAACAAAAAAGAAGGCTTTGGACATTTTTTTTTTTTTTGGACTTTTAAATAGTGTTGAAACTATTAAGGGAATTGGAATTCCTTGAATTCCTATGAGGAATTTTGAAGTTGGACTAAATGCATTCTGCAGAATGCTAAGGTCATGAATGAACATGGGTCATTGTTGTGGTGCTGTCTGGGTAGATTATAAAACTTCAGGAGATGGAGCCCTGCTGGAAGAAACACATCACTTGCTCCACTTCCAGGTCCCTCTACCTGCTTTATTTCTGTGGTTGAGATGTGATCTCTCAGCTTCCTGATCCTGCCACCAATCCTGCTAGCTACTTGCTCCCCTGCCTCCCCACCATGAGGGACCCTTATCTCTATGGAAACATGAGCCCAAATAAACATGCTTGTATATAAATTTCTTTGGTTATTGTAATTTATCACACCAACAGAAAAGCAAACTGATGCAGTAACTAATGGGGTATTAACACATGGTAAATTGGTAATTATTCTGAAGGCAAAAATCTTTGGGCATTATAATAAACTCAATATAAATGTGAAAGAAGAGTCAATATTAAAGGACAGGATTTGGGACTGATCAGCTGGAAGGAAAGACCTATCATTAACAGGAATATAAAAAATGAGAAAGCATAAAGGGGATTATGTTTAGGATACAATGAAGAGCTCCATTTTGAGTTCATGTATATCTCCATCCTGCATCCACATGCTCATGACACACTGGCATCTGTTACTAAAGCCCCTTGTTCTTTCATTTTTATTTGTACTCCCCTCAGAGGAAAAGCAAAATATGAGGTAGGATCAGATATCATGCTTCTCCCAATTTTTGTCATTTTAAAAGCGTTTTGAATTATAGCAGAAGAGCAATTTACAATGTGGTAGAAACTGATGATATCCTTAGAGCACAGAAATAGTCAACATTTTTGATAGACTATAGGAGGCACAGAGGTTATTGTGTTCACAGATAACACTAAGGAAACCATGAATGCAAAACATGCAGAATTGTCTCTTCATAAGGAGGTGTTTAATAGCCAGGTGACATTTTTGCTATTTGTATGACCAAGATCACATCAGATCCTCCCCAGACTCTTAGGATGTTATATGTAGCAAATCTATAGAACTCATCTTTATGGAAAATTTCGCATGTACTTTACACAGAGTTTCACTGTAGTTGTAACTTTATCGCAGAGAAACTTTTTTTCCAAATTGGGCTGTGATTAAATATGCCTAAAATAAATGAACTACCAACACCAGCTACTGAGTCCTATTGAACTGGACTTCCTTCTTGCCTCACATGGATCAACACTCTGCTGGCTGTGGTGTTTGCAGAAACTCCCACAATATACTTTCTTGAAACAGTACATTATTACAATGATAATACAAAGTCAATATAGCCTCTGAATTGTATTAGCTATATATAACTGTATTAGTGTTATATCATAGCACACACATTAGCTCAGTGATTTTTACCTTTAATTTATATTCATCATTGACTGTGACTTGCAAAAGCTGAACACCCACCAACCATGTTTCCTTAGTCACCAAGAATCTGAGGGAAAATTGATTCTTATATTTCTATTTTCATGCCATGACTCTAACATCACAGCAAAAATGTAAAAGAGACAATGGAATGTTTCTCTTGGAACACAATAACTTTCCTCCTTTATGACGAATTGGGTAAACTGAGAAATTACAACTCAAAGATAAATATCTATCCCTTGTCTATGTGTTGCCATGCCCCAGAAGAACTTTGGAATGCCTGTGCCTTGGGTTCCACTCCTAAATCATGTTCTAAAGAATCAAATGGCAACTTATACACTAGTCACACTGCAACAATTCTGTGATCAGAATTTAGAAAAAGTTTCCATTATCGTTCCCATATTCCACCCCTGAATTTTCCCCATTTTTAGCAAATTCTAGGTTCTAATGAACAGTCAGTTTTTCATCATTTTTAACAAATGGCAATTATTTCCTCTTCAACACATACTTCTTTTTCCCATTTATTGCCTACCTAAGTGACCTTCAGACTCCATTAGCCATTTATATTTTTAAATTGCATTTTATTTAATTTTAAAACTGGAACAAGATGAATAAATGTTTGGTCATTTTTTCCCTCTATTATACCACAACAGTACTTCTCAAGCTTGTATTCATTATGGGAAAAGAGAGAGAGCCTTTTAGACATTTTCTGCCTTATTTTCCATTTCTTATATAATTTTAATTCCATGGGCGCCCTATCTATCTATTTATGGGTTGTGCTTCTCAGAATAATGGTCAGAACCCTCTGCCACTAAAGCAGCCTTTATTCCTTTGAGTACAATATGCCCCTGCAACTTGAAAATGCCCTCACAAAGGTTGTTCAGCTTTAGAACTAAGGATACAAACAACAGAGCAAGGACAAGAAACAAGTGGATTCTGCTGCTCTTCTCCAACTTGTAATGAATGAAATGAAACTCCTTAAGCAAGCACTCTCTGTGACAAGTGATTCATTTAGATGATAATCTGATATGACCTTAGTCCCCTGTTCCTCTGAATCCAATGGCCAGTGCAGTACTTAAATGTTTCCAAGTTTCTATTATTCCTATGTAATAAAATAATTCTTAAAGGACGAAAAGTTGACTAATATCTTCATAAAGTATAAATACTCTAGATATGCCTTAGTAGTCCTTTTCAGGAATATCGAATAACTCATGTTAGCCTGAGAGAAAGATGAGCAACTAGTATAGGAAGGGGAAGAGTCAGTGTTATCAAGGCAACTTTGGGTTCTCATTTTGATTTGTCAGTCTTATTAATAAAATTATTAAAAGTAGGCTAAGAAGGAAGCTCAGGGACAGCTTTATCAAAGATTGAGGGAAAAAAAAAGAACAAGGCAAATATGCAGTGAATCTTGGCATCTGCTTAGAAGAGGATCAGAGAAAGTTGGGCTTTCAAGAATAAAGGCTAATCCAGTGGGGTTGATCAGTGAGCAACTGCTTAAGAAAAGGAGAGGGAGAATACAGAGAAAGAGCGAGAAAACCCACATCACCAGTAATAGTAGGCTTTAGCTTTGGGAAGTATCCCCAAGAAAACAAGATCAGAAGGATGAAAGAAAAAGATTTGAGAAAAAATGGACAGTCTCTAAGGGGTTACATGTAGGAAGCTCAACAGCTACAGGGAGGGAGAACCTTCCAGGGAAAAGAGCAAATGCGGCCCAACATTAACCAAGAAGCAGGTAGTCAATCTTCTACAACCTTTGAGGCTGCTAATCTGTGAAACGCTGGAACCAACTAGAAGGTTTTATTGAATCAAGAAAATGTACCCTCAGTGCTGAGCTCTTATTTAGATGCTATACAAATGATTCTGCATTTAATAGGTAAATGGGTGACACTGGGATTAGTTACCTGCCAGTACCAAATAAACATAACAGGTACTTAGAGAACATTTCATCCAAACACAAAAGAGTTCTTCTCAGCACCCCATGAAACGTTCTCAAAAAATTTATCATATATTCACGCAAAGCAAGTCTCAATAGATATAAGAAAATTGAAATAACACCTTGCATCTTATCTGATCACCACAGATTAAATCTGAATATCAACAACAACAGAAATAATATAAAGCTTAAAAACTCATGGAAAACATGCGAACTGAGCAAGTCAATGATAACCAAGCTACCATCCACAGAATCATAGAGGTTAAAGTATAGAGTAAGGGACTAGAGGGGACAGATAGATATCCCTAGGATGGGAAATAGAATAGATAATTATGGATGCGGGCTGGAACTAGATGATCAAGTGGAAAGGGGGAGGAAAGAAGGTAACAAGGGAAGGAATATGATGAAATACAGTAAAATTAAGGGCCATTTGAAGGATAGTGTGGGAACCTAATACAGTAGAAGCTTCCTAAAATATATACAAATAATAGGGGAGTGTGAGCCATAGTCGGCTACCACTTGTCACCAAATAACATTTCCAGTACCTGGTATGTGTTATATCCAATTGATTTGTTAGACAAAGGAGTCACTTGTGAACCCCTAAACAACCCAGGATGTTATTAAGACTATAGGTTGCTCTCCAAAAACTGACGCCAAGGCCCTGTTGCTGAAGATAGGACCCACACAAACCATTTAATACAGAGAAGTCAAGCTGGAGTCTGCATTTAGACTTCACCGCTCCGTGCTCTAGTCTTTGGTACAGAAGATACTATGCAGGCTATCAAAGGAGAAACATAAACACCAACCCAGCTACACACACCTTGATCTCCATTGATGTCCTCCCTACAAGATCTGGTAGCGCAGTTGCAGCACAAAATTTATGGGAGTGATCAACCAATCTATGACATGACTTGAAATCCATTTCATGAGATGGAACCCATACCTGAAACTATCTGTGCAAACAAGAACCTGAAACTAGATGGCCCAGAGAAAAAGGGCAAAACCAAATACTACTGTTCTACTAAAAGAAAAGCCAAACTAATGAAAACACATGAACTATGAACCAATAGCTGAGAAGCACCCAACTGGATCAGGCCCTCTGGATAAGTGAGACAGTTGATTAGCTTGGAACTGTTTGGGAGGCATCCAGGCAGTGGGACTGGGACCTGTCTTTAGTGCATGAGCTGGCTGTTTGGAACCTGGGGCTCATACAGGGACACTTGGCTCAGCCTGGGAGGAGGGGACTGGACCTGCCTGGACTGAATCTACCAGGTTGAGCTGAATCCCCAGGGAAGTCTTTGCCCTGGAGGAGATGGGAATGGGAGTGGGCTGGGGGAAAGGTGCGGGTGGGGGTTGGGGGGAGGACAGGGGAATCCATGGCTGATATGTAAAATTAAATTAAACTATAAAATAAAAAAAAATATTGTATAAAGTCAACAACAACAAAAAGAAAAGAAAAGCACTAAAATTACTCTTAATGATATTGTGCTATCCTCATAGATCAGGGAAGTTTCTGCCTGCAGCAGATGGGAACAAATACAGAGATCCACAGCCAGACATTATGCCGAGAGTGAGAGACCTTGGAACACTCAGTCTGAAGTAGGATTTCTCCACCAAGTCCTTCCCCTCAGAGCTCACGGAACCTTGCAGAAGAAAAGGCAGAAAGAATGTAAGAGCCAGAGGGAATGGAGGACACCAAGAAAACAAAGTCCTCTAAATCAACGGGATTTATGCACATATAACTGAGGCAGCATGCACAGGACCCGCATGGGTCTGCACCAGATGGGGTCCTAGAACTGAAAGCTGAAGTGGACAAATGTCCCCATCCTTAACAGAGAAGCTATCTTCAATTGATAACCAACTGTAAATGAAAATTTAAATTTCTCCAAGGGAGTTCCACAGAAGAAAACAAACTACTCTTAAGTGTAGGTGGCTTGCCTGGTAGTAGATGGCCAACTGAAAACAAACTCAATGACATCTTTGGAAATTTCTTGTCTAATAATGTCCTGTCAGGGTTTTTTATTTTTAGGTTATCTTGTTTTCTAATTTTTATTTTATTTTATATAAATGTTTGCATGTATGTATGTATATATATCTATATAGATAGATATAGATATAGATATATACACGTGTGTGTGTGTGTGTGTGTGTGTGTGTGTGTGTGTGTGTAATTTTCTGTTTAATTTTCCAGTTTACTGTTTTTATGGGATTGCTGAGTGTGCAAAAGTGTGGGTCTCCGCATTTATAGCTGTTTCTTGTGACTTTTCTTGGGCTCTTTTCCTTCTGTTTTTTTGTTGTTGTTGTTGTTCTGCATTGTATCTTGTTTTATCTCATTATATTTTATTTTTTTGTTATTATCCCTTGGAAGCCTGTTTGTTTTCTAGTGGAGGGACAGGAAAGAGATGGATCCAGACGGGAAGGGAGGTTGGGAAGAACTGAGATGACTAGAGGGAGATGGAATAGTATTAGGTGAGAAAAAAATTCTATTTTAAGTAAAAGGGAAAAATAAATAAAAATGGTTGTTTGCTACAAAAAATTCTGTATAGTCTCCATGTTTACTATTTGATTAACTGGCTCTACTTAAATTCTTTATGATTATGACTTAATACAAAACATGTATGCAGTATGAATAATACTAAGTGAAAATTTTATGGGTGTGTTATTTAGAGATTTATATAAAACAGCTCCTTATTAAATAAAAGAAGTAAATTTTATTTATTCATCACATTCAGCTGACTTTACATTTGGTAAATATATTCGTGATGTGAAATGAAAGCACCTTCAGGACATAATTTGTTCTTTCATCACCAATCTTCGGCTTCTACATTATTATACTTTTCCAAGACAGCTTTATTTTTATTTCATCTGAAGAAGTCTCCAGTCTAGCAATAGTGCCAGATTTCTTGGCATCAAAAGCTTTTAGTGAGTTTCACATTCATAAGTCACAATAAAAATGCATACTTTAAAAACATTAATTTTCATTTTCTAAGTGGCCTCTTCACTTGTGTTGATCCAAGACTGTTCTGCTCTGTATGAAAGGGAAGCATGTTACTAACTGAAGCCCAAATGTTTTTCTTTCTTGCATGGATATATGGTATCAGTATTTCCTAAGGTGTGAGAATTCTATGCTGTGGGGAGTCATTTGTATAGCTACATCTCTATTATTTATTATCTTATAACACTCATTTTGATAAATATTTTCATGGTTCTTTGACATTTTGATATTTTTGACATTGAGAAAAAACTCCATTGGTTTTATAGTTTCGACCATCTGGGGAATATAGTTTTTAGTATCTCTGAAGAGGGTACACAACGTACATAACTTCAGTACTGAAACATACAGCCACAGTACTATAACAGCTTATGGCAATTTTCCTACTGAACAGATATAAAACATTTAGAGTTGTCAACATGTATACAAGGTCAACAGAGATGATGTCAGGGAAGTGAATAAATTTGAATTTCGTTCCCTTCCACAAGGATATATTCGTTGGAAAAATAATCAACGGGACAAAAAGAAGTATTTTATGTAGAAAAAAAAAATGTGATTCCTGGGACTCTCAAAACTCTTGGTTCAGGTCAGTGTTTGTAGGGTCCCCTGTCCCCAATTCTTAAGGGAGTATACACAGTACAGAGATGATTGTCACCCCTAGCAGGCCACTAGGCACTTATGTAAGACTTTAAGGTAATGTAGAACCCTTACATGTCAGGAAATGTTCTTTTTTTTTCATGAGCAGAGAATAAAAATTTTGTCTATACATGTTTACCTGCCTACCCAATGCAGATAGCTAGACAAGCAAAAGACTACCAATTTACAAGGTCATATTTTCCCTTCACATCCTTTGTTAGCCTAACAGGCAAGTAAGGGACACTATTTCATGCTCCATTGATTTCTCTTTGCAGTCTCTGCCTAAGGGATCAGGAACTTCCCAAGATTTGAACCAGAAACAATTTAAAACACAAGAGACCACCTAAGCTCCAGAATGGTTTGCCTTATCTTTTATTTATGAATTTATCCTTACTAAAATTGATGTCTTTTGAAAAGTTCCTTGAAAATTTAAACATACTTTACACTGCTGCTCTACAATTTTGTTTAAAAGAAATACCATCCCATAATAAAAATGGAATTTATACCTTAAGAGTCACAGCTCAAGGAATGAAGTCAGCCAGATGACAGCATGGGGCCTTCTAGGGTTCATCCCCTCAGAGGAATATCAATTTGAAAGAGAATCTACTCTAAGCAATCGCTTCATATGAGCCAAGATGCTGCTGTGAGATACACTGAAGAGGCAGGTGAAGCCTCGATTTTATCCTTCTTACTTTTCCATCAGACTCAAGCAGCTGATACCTTCATGTGGGAGATGGGAAGAAAAGTGAGCAACTGATTTCCATCATGAGGCTGCCTGAGACAATGCTGCCATATGACTGTCCCCATGATGACAGGCACCAAGATGAACCAGCAGTTCCCATAAAAGCTCCAAGACTACCCAAGTAGTGTCTGTCATGGATACTACTATTGGGCCCAGTCCATTACTTTCAGTTCCAAAATGCATGGCTCATCTCCCATACCAAATCAGTACCTGAAACCTTTGATATGTGGTCAGTATCACATACCTATGCTCTATGTCAGCCCCTCTTTCTCAGGTACAAGATCCAATACCAACTATTCTCCAAATACTCAGGTCCAAAGCCCAGCCCATAGTTCTCTACTGTAGTAGACTCTGTCCAGTTCCATCTGTGAGGATCTATAGATCAAGCCTGAACATGTATAGTTATACACCAGGCCCACCTCTCTATGATCCTTTACTGCGATAATCTATTTAAGCATTTCATAAAGCCTACTGTCCACCTTTCTGTGGAACAGATGGACCACACAGAAACTGGGGATGAGTGGACTGATAAATGGCTGCCCCTGACAAAGTCCATCTATGAAAAAATGAAAGAAATTACTACTATTTTAAACATGCAGAGACTAATGTATCATTAGGAAAACACAGCATCACAAAAGAAACAAATAAAAGCTGTAGAAACCAAATGCAAATATATGTTGCCTGGCAACACATTTTGAATAAAAAAGTCCTATGATATAGGACTGGTCTGTTTTGATAACTGCATTATCCTCTCATCGTAAATGACAAATAACATTGAATGACAAAATAGGCAAACTATAAGGAACAATATCAACAAAAGTAGGTATGTACCTTGATCAGAAGTACATAACATCTGACTCACAATAACAATAAAATATATACCACTCTAACAACAGATATAATTAAGCAAAAAAAAAAAAAAAAAAAAAAAAAAAACAACAACAACAAAAATCAGCACTCTTACAGAAAGGTCATTAAAAATTTCCCAGTAAACATGGTTTAAAAAATTATAAAGTGAAGAAAGTCTACTCATAAATACATGGGCCACATCAACAGACCCAATATGGCAATTAAGATTCCTAAAACTAGGAGAGAGCTAGAAAAGGCCAACGCCATTATTTAAAGGAACAATAGCAAGAAACTCCTGACATTTGCAGAGCTAAAAGTTCAAGATCCATAAATTTCAAAAGCCTCAAAATTAAAATACAAAGCCATCTATACAAAAATGAGATATGACCAAATTTTCAATAACAACAACAACAACAACAAAATGCAACTTTAAAAAACAACTTACAGCCAGGCGGTGGTGGCACACGTCTTTAATCCCAGCACCAGGGGGCAGAGGCAGGTAGATCTCTGTGAGTTAGAGTCCAGCCTGGTCTACAAAGTGAGTTCTAGGACAGCCAGAGCTGTTACACAGAGAAACCCATCTCAAAAATGAAGAAAAAAAAAAAAAACAGGCTATAAAAAGTTGAGATAATTCAATCAAGCCACTTAAAGAACAAAGGTGAAGACACAGAATACTTTACATACCAAAAGTGTCTTCCAGAAATAAAGTAACAGTAAAGATTTTCTAATACAACAAAGAGTTACCAGAAATGCTGAAGAGATTTTATTGAAATGAATACTGACATGAAAACATATGAAAATATTAAACACTATAAAGAAAAATACATCAAATTCTGAGTATTTAAAATATTCAAATAATGCTTTAGTAGTGCATGAATCACCTTTAACTCTACTGTAAATGTAAAAAGACAATAAGCAGTACGTTAACTATAGCAACTCTAAAAATATCTAAATGATGACATCAATACAGAATATTTGAGGTGTAGAGCAATTTAAATGTACTTACAATATATACTTGAAATTAATCAGTTTGATTGGTTCAAAGTATATCTAATTATTTTTAGATGCTTAATATAAGCCTCATAGTACACACCACACCAATCAGCAACAATGACATTTCTGGTAGGGATACAAAAGGGGAGCCAAGGCTCCTAAACATATTGTGGCAGATCATTGCTTCACAGAAAAAAAGACAGTGAGCAAAGAACATAGGCACTACAAAGCAGTTGGAAGAAAACTAACAGTGTGCCATTAGGTCCTTTCCTAACATTAATTATGGATAAATATAAATGGGAAAAAAACTTCAAACAAAAATGAAGATGATAAACTGAATTTTGAAGATGTGCCTAAGCTAAAAATAAGAACATAAAAGATGAAAAGTAAAAGTAAAGAATAGATTCTATATAAAAATTGAAATCAAAAGAGTATGCTGATAACCAAGAAGTCAATGTGAGTCAAAACTGTCACAAGAAAACCAGTTTTGGTGGTGCTAAATATTAATCTTAAGATTCAGGAAATAGAAGAGTAGGAATTATAGTTCAAGTCCAACCTTGGATACTTAATGCAAATCTGTCACAAAAAGCCAAAACCAACTACTAACAATAGTAACAACATAAATAAAATGGTTACAAGAGATAAAAATGATTTCTGATTCATGACAAGTAAGTCAACCAAGGGTTATAATAATTAGATGTCTATGTATGCATGTGAAACATTGGAACACCTGAATATATAAGCGATTACTTATAGAACTGGAGTTGCAGTAAGCATTGACTTATAACTGTGGTGATATTGTGTCCTCCAATATATTATGGACCCTAATAAACTTATCTGGCATCAGAGAACAGAACAGCCACTATATTAAACATAGGTTTAGTCAGTGGTAGCACATGCTTTTAATCCTTGCATTCCAGAGACAGAGATCTGTCTGGATCTCTGTGAGTTCAGCCACACTGGAAACAGCCAGGCATGGTGACACATGCCTTTAATCCCAGGAAGTGATGGCAGGAAACAGAAATGTATATAAGGTATGAGAATCAGGAACTTTAGTCCATTAAGCTTTTAGGCTTTTAGCAGCAGTTCAGCTGAGATCCATTCTGGATGAAGACTCAGAGGCTTTCAGTTTGAGGAAACAGGATAGGCTGAGAAGTTGGTGAGGTAAGGTTAGCTGTAGCTGGTTCTGTCTCTCTGATCTTTCAGAATTTACCCCAATATCTAGCTCTGGGTTTGTTTTTATTAATAAGACCTTTTAGAGAGTCGTGTTAAAAATAGCAACTTCAACAATAGGTATCAAGCTAGAAAACTAATGAAAAATCAGCAAACATAATCAACAATATGAGCCATGTCCAACCTGCTATCCAGGGGCCACATGAACCCCAGAAAGGCTACGAATGGAGCCCAATTATTTATAGATCACAATGTCACATGGTATCAAACAAAAAGATCAAAGTGGTCAAAAGAGAAGAAAAGGGTTATCTTGAGACAAACAAAAAAAGAAATTCAACATGCCAAAACTTGTGTTACCATAAAAGTAGAAAAAAAATTGTAGAAATCAGTGTTTCAAAGAACTAAATAAAGATAAAAAATATTCAAATTTAGTAGAAAGTTAACAGAAAGATCAGATGGAAAATAATTTAAATAGAGACTAGGAGATGCTTTTAAAAATGAAAATAAGTTTCGTTATTAAAAAAAGAATCAAAATTAACATTTTGCTTGACTAAGAACAAAGAGAGGACTCAAATATCTAAATTCACAAATGATAGGGGAAAATATGAGATATTAAAATAATATAAACATAACAAGGAATTTTTCAGAAAAGAACACCAAATTATATAACTATGTATAAGAGAAAACACATAAATGTTAAGATATGTGAAACACTAAGAGTGAGCAGTAAAAACAAGAGAGGCCCAAATGAGCTGTAGATTCAGAAAAGAATTGTGACTTTGCCTCAGATAAAGCACCCATAGTAGAACTTGAGGATCCAAAGAGGAAGCTAGAGATCACTCAGGGCAAGGTACCCTGGTTCAGAAACTTTACAACACAAAGCTAAAGCTGCAGATCCATGCGGGAGGCTAGAACTAACCCAGGCATGGCACAAAGGTGCAGGATGTTCAACAATTCTCAGATGAAGCTAGATATCACAGAAGAGGATGGCAGCTGATCTACAGGAAGTCATTCAAGGATGGGGATTTTTGCAACGTAAGTTAGAAGCCACAAACTCAGAGATGACACAGTAGATCCAGAGGAAGGCACTAAGTTGCAGGAAGTCCTTAACTTTTCCTTTCCAACATAATATTTTTGAGTCCATTCTTAAATTCTTTTATTAATGGGATTAAGAATCCCAAGAATAGAACCCAATATCCACAGCATCACAGCTCTGAGCTATCAATGCCTATGCAAAGGAACAACAGGGAATTCTGAGTTAGAGTTATCCTTGTAAGGGAGACATTTGGAACACTCTTCTTCCACAGCTTCTCATCAGCTTCTTGTAGGCTGAATTCCTCCAAGAAAGGTGATGTAAGACATTCAGGGTCCATTGTGGAAGAAGATGAAGAGAGAAACTGTGGAGAATCACCTGTCATTCAATACTCCTTTCATCATGTCTACATTGTACCTTAGTGTTTCAGTGTCTCTGGTATTGCTCTCCTCACTCAGGCCTTCTTCTGCTTCCTGTGCATGTAGATGGCAGAGGCACCAATCACCAGTAGAAGTTTGGGTCCAAGAAGAAAAGCTACAAGGGCTTCCGTAGTATCTGATGTCTTCGATTCTGGAAATCAAGTGGTAGAAGGAATCATTAGAGAGGACACAAGAAGTTTATCATCAGGAATTGATAACTGGTCCATTTCTCGATTCCCAAGCCCATGAAAGTTCTGGGGAGTTTGAATCTGTGCCCTATCCCAGCTTCAATAATTCAAAGTAGAAGATGGCTGTCATGCCTCCTTTGGTTTTCATCTCCACCTGTTGCATACTTAAAGGACTTTAAATATTTGTACAATTTGGGAATACCGAATTGATGGAAAATTTCTTATAAATCATTTGTGCCTTCTCCCAGGGATGCTGCTTCTAAGCTTCCCCAGGACGGTCCTGAACATACTACTCTTCCTGCTTCTACGGAGATATTTTTCTTATATACTTGAAGGTCTTCCTTATGCCTTGAGGTTATGACACACATAAAGAAGCCAGAGATCTCTTTATGAGGCTTTGAGACATTCTTGAAACATTTGTCCTCATACTTGCGCAGGAACAAGATATCCAAAACAAAGTGAACTTAAAAAGGTGAACAAGATTGGGTGGGCTAGAGGAGTTGTTCACAGTTCAGATTACAAGTCTCTTCCCACTGTGCACTCAGACAACTACATGGCATACAACTCTGCCCTACACAGAGACATATTGATGAGCAAAGTATGGAGTGGAAAGATGATAAAAATATAAGGTGTCAGGACCTCCCTTTCTTAGAAAAGTTAGCACATACAGAGTCACTCTGGTGTCATATGACCAACAAACAGCAGAAAACCAGAATTAGACCTACAGACAAATTCTATAAAGATAAAAACATTATATTATGCCAGAATTCGAATAATAACTTCATCAGCTTTGGCCTGAGACTTTTCTTGGCCACTTTGACCATTAAGAGTTAATAATATACTGCTTAGGACATGGCAACATGCCCAGGCTGAATTGGAAATTTTGTTTTAGTCTTGCATTCTTGAAGCAACCAAAACTACTAGTGTGACAATAGGCTGTCATTTGCCTCTAGATGCTTAAAATTTGGGTTATAGGGTAATGAGTAAGAATGATAACTCTGTTTTATAATGATGTCAAAACTTTAGGGAAAATGATTGGAAATGATAACTCTATTCTGTCATAGTTTATTAATGATGACTAAAAGGAAGTGAAACACATGTCCAAAAACAAAAATGATATGATCTATGTTTTAGAATATCATGAATGTATCCCTGTTTACTGAATTCTATACAAATAAAGAAGGACTCTGGCTGCTAGTCAGTCAGGCTGCAAGATTCTCCAGATCACCATGGCCTGGATAACTTCCTTCCCTCGCTGACTCCTTATATCCTCTGTTGGGACCCGTCCTGCAAGGGATGGCTCCCATCAGAGTAGGATAAGCCACACCAAGATGTGCTTCCTCTCTGTCCATCTCTCCTGACATGCAACTAAGAAGTGCCTTGTGTCTGATTCCTCCCATCACCACTCTTGCATCCACCCATCTTCAGATCCTGCCCTCATCTGGAGCTGGACTCTGGCAAGGTTCTGTTTTTCAAGTGCCGAACAGTCTGATCAAACCACTTGTTGAAAACATGTAGACGAAAAACAAAATTTTATAAATGAGTCTGTCAGAATAATTGTCATGGTTTGGTGACTCAGCCATCGTGTAACCTGTATCCACCACAGTGTAGATGCCTTCTATAATTTTTCTGTGGTTCAGGAAGTGGTACTTTTAATTTTGAAATTAATCAAAGATTAAAATTTGGTTTTAGAAACAGAAACAGGCTGGTTAGGCTGTGCATTGGGTGTAGTATTTGCCTAACATGTAAAATAAGGTTGGGTACGTTAGCATTGGCCATGGACACCAACACAGTCCCTAGCTTTGAGACACCATGGAAAGACCAAACTTTCAATTATGAGCAGAGAACATCACATCAAATTCTTGAAAATATTTTCAATAAAGCCATAGATGAAAAATTTCTGAACTCTGTTGCAAAAGTCTTACAGAAGACCCAATAAAGTGGATGAAAAATATAACTATCATTGGCATGTTATAATTAGAACATTAAAAAAAGAATTTTGAAACTGCAAGAAAGAAGGGTCAAGTCACCTATAAAGCCAGGTCAATCAGAAAAGCAGCTGCTTTTTGATGGAAAAATTTAAAGTTAGAAAGTCTTGGAAAGATATATCTCAAGTTCTTAAAGACCATAACTGCAAACTAAGATTATTGTACCCAGAAAAATATCTATTACAACTGAAGAAATCAAAACCTTCAATGATAAAATAGACCGAATGAATTTATGATCACTAAACCAGCTCTCCAGATATGAAGGAATACGTCATACTGAAGAGGATAAACACATGGAAGAGGTCACAAAGATAAGTGTACGATATCAGAACACATAACCAAAAGAGGTCTAAGGAAACGACACAATATTAACAAAATAACAGAAATTGAAACTCATTTCTCAATTATAATTCAATATGTTAATGTTCTGAATTCTTCAATAAAATACAGACTAGCAAATTGGACTAAATAAAAGGGTGTTTTGTTTTGCTGCCTCCAAGAAACACACCTCACAATTAAAGATAAGACCAACTGAGAGTGAAAGTGTGGTAAAAGGTACTCTAAGCAAATGGAAGTCAGAAACAAGAAGGTGTATCCGTTCAAAGACCTGAAAAATGAATATGAGAAACAAATATGACACTAAAAGTCAAATGCACCTAACATATATCTCCAGAACAAGTCCACTAGAATACTAAAATACATAAATTCTTCTACACAGCCCATGGAGCTTTCTCTAAACCTGACTATGAGGACACAAAGTGAGTCCCAATGAATACAAGAAAATTAAACATCCTGTATTCTCTGATATCAACAGCAACAGAAGGTACAGAAAATATACAAATTCATAGCTATTAAACAACAGATACTGAATCAGATTAATGGGTCACTGAAAAACATGAAGAAGAAAATAAGAAACCCTGGAAATGAAGGAAAATGAAAACAAAGAAAAATATATGGGAATGGGAAATAATGAAAGCAAGTTTAATGAAAAGCTTGGTTGTGCTAAGTGCCCTCATCAAAAACTAGGACAGATATCAAAATAAATATAAATGCATGAAAGTTTCAAGGAACAAACAAAAAAATCTGTGTAGTCACATAAATAAATGATCAACCATAAAACCCTAGAAAGAGTAAACAGGAGAAGATATTAAAATTAGGGTAGAAATTACTGAAACATAAGTGAAAAATAAAAAAGGTATCAAAGAAAATATAAACAAGATTGAAAAACCATTACCAAAATAACCTCAAATGAAGGGAGAAATAGCCCACACTAAGAAACAAAAATAGAAAATAAAATAGATACAACAGATATCAATGAGATTTAGAAAATCATAAGAACATACATTAAAAACCTATACTAAATTAGAAAACCTAAAAGAAAGGGATTTCTAGATCACACATTTTCTACCTAAAGTAATCCAAGATGAAATAAATAATTTAAATAGATCTATAAATAACAAAAAATTGAAAAAATTATAAGTTTTCCCCTGAAAATGCTCAGAACCTGATATATTTACTGCATAATTCTACCAGACTTTAATGGACATGAATAATACTCAAATTATTGCACAAAATAGATGAAGAAGGAATATTTCAAGAATCTTTATATAAAACCAGTGTTCCCATGATAGAAAATCCAGATACACACACACACACACACACACACACACACACACACACACACACACACACACACACAAAAATTAAAGACAAATTCTCATACATAAGTCAACAAATATAATCCATCATGTAAATGAAGTATAACACAGAAATCACATCATAAGCTCACTGGATGTAGGAAATTCATTTGACAAAATTCACCATCTTTTCATTTAAAAAAGGCAAGAATAGGGAAATTTATCTTAACATAGTAAAGGTAACATAGGACAAATCTATAGTCAAGATTGTATTAAGAGTGAAAAGATAAAAAAAAAATCAGGGATAATACAAGGGTTTCCACTTTCTCCACTTCTGTTCAATATAATACATGAAGTTGGAAGTCTTAGCTAGCACAAAAAGAACAAAGAAGAAAAGAAGAGAAACACCAATAGGAAAATATTTCATAGTATCCAAATTTTCAGTTGATATGATCTTGTACATAAGAGACCTCAAAGAATCCAACAAAGAAAACTCTTAGAACTGATAAACACTCTGGGGATTAGAGTGAGAACTGGTTCCATAGGTTCAGGCATTAGAACGTTTTGCAAAAATTTAGTTGTGGTGATGCTAGGGGATGTTTAGGAGGTACATTCTTTTTAGAGGAACTATGTTCTTGGAGATAGACATTCAAAATACCTAGCCTCAACCTACTTCCCATTCATTCTGCCTGCTTCATGATTGTATTCTGAAGAATTTAAAGATGTGATTTCTCTCAGCGTCATGCTCTTGTCACTACGCCTGCTGTTGCTGCCATGCCTACCCACCATGATGGACTTATCCCTCTGGAACCAGAAGCCCAAAGTTGCCTTGGCCTTTGTATTTTACTAAAGTAACAGAAAATTAGTGAATACAACACTTTTAGCAAAGTGGCAGATTATAAAATTAACAGGAAAAATCAATAGGCTTCCTACATACAGATGATGATTGTATGAGAGAGAGAGACAGAGAGAGAGAGACAGAGAGAGAGAGACAGAGAGACAGAGAGAGAGAGAGAGAGAGAGAGAGAGAGAGAGAGAGAGAGAGAGAGAGAGAGAGAGAGAGAGAGAGAGAATTCCATTTGTCAGGTCACAAAACCAAAATTCCTGGGAATAAATCTAAGGAAATGAAAGACAATGAAAATGTGAAGATACAATGGAAATGTGAAGATACTGAAAAAGAAATTTAAGGAAAACACTTCAAGATGGAAAACCTCCAATGCTAATAGAACAAATGAAGTAATCCTGTGAAAATGGCTATGTATCAAACACACTATATAGATTCATTGCCAGTCCAATAGAAGTTCTGGAGCCATTCTTTTCATGGAAGTAAATAGTGTGTGGACATCATCTAAATACATTGTATATGTAAGTGAAATTCTCAAAGATAAATTTTTAAAAGCATTTTAAAAATTAAATACAAAAATCCCAAATGCGTTGAAAGAAAAATTATAATAAATATCTGAAAAAATTCAACTGTTCTTTAGTTTTTCAAAGAAAATTCACTAGGGGTAAAAGAAGTGTTTATCTAGTATCTACAATGAGCATAGATGCAAAATATTCAATAGAATAAATCAAAATCAATTCAACTGCATGTTTAAAAAACTCACCTGCTGTGATATGTGGTAAATATTACCCATAAAATGGTATGGTTAAACATTATGTGATTTAACAAATTATTATAATGTTAATGGAATGAGGATGTAGATCATATGATCATCTCAGCAGCAGAAGAAAATGCATTTATGGAAATCAAGTATATCCATGATTAAATATTTTCAACTAGATAAAGATGGAAAGTAATTCAATATGTTAAGGGTCATATGTGAAACTGCTTGGATATCATCACACTTAGTGAAATGTCAAGATGGAGCATAATGAAATAAGAGTGGACGAATTCATACAGTGCAATCCTGGTATATTTCCGCCAACTACTAAACATTTCGGGTTTACACTCCACTTGATCCTACCTCTGAATTAGGAAAGTGTATATTACCATGAAAATATAGGAACAGCTTTGTTCTCTTTGTAACTTGTCCCGAATCTCAGAAGCAAGAACTCCATTGACCTTCTCCAATGCAAGAACAACCATCAAAACACAGACACACACACACACACACACACACACACACACACACACAACACAACACAAATCAGAGAGCTGATGTTTCAGGTATCTGAGAATCATCTCTCAAAAAACCACACCTATTGCCACTCTCTCTCAGGACCCAATAAAGACAAACCTCAAACAATTATTCCATTATGACACAAAAGTTTGTGTAATTCATTCAGGAGAACAAGACTTAAGGGTTGTTTTCACAGAAATTCTGTGAATGAACTGATTTCTAAAACCCTATTCTGGAAAAGTAATATGAAAAATAAAACAGTAAAACAAAAACAGAAATCAGGGCTTGTAATCCGAAGCCCTAAGATACATCACAAGACAAAGGCACAGAGCATGGCGTCGTCCCTTGCTGCCAGTTGGCTCAATCTGAGCTTTGTATTCATAAATTCTGAGAGGAATTGTGAGTTGACGACATAGATTTGGGAAAACACCTTAGCAATATCTGGAAAAACTGGTGATTAATTTCATTTACCACCAACAATTACATCCCAGGTATCTGTCCTGGGGCTGGGGAAAATCTCACTCAGTAAACTTGGCAGAGTTAATTAATTGTTAGGAAATAGTAATGAACAAACAATAAAATAGTGATGCAACGTAAGAGCGACTATGGAAACTCAAGAGGAAAGAAGACAAAAGAAAAAGCGATAAAAGAAATATATGAGATTTCATAAGGATTAGAGGATAATCCATTTATGTATTTGGTTTTGCTTTGTAGGAAGACCAAATAGTTTACTAATGATAATAATAAAAATAATAAATAATGATTATATGAAAGATTTGCTGATCTGGAAATGGAAATACAATTTAAGTTTGCTTTTTCCTTTGTGTGCACGTGTGTGCTGAGTATTGGGTGTACTATTGCGTATATGTACATTTGCATGTATTGTGTGTGTGTGTGTGTGTGTGTGTTGTGCTGTATGCATTGTATATGCACATGTGTGTATGTGCACCTGTTTATGTGTATGTATGTGGGTATATGTGGGTGTATGTATATATGTATGTGGGTACATGTGGTTATATATGTGTGTGTCCATATTTGTGCATGTGTTTGTATTAGTATATATGTGTGTGTTTAGATTCATGTGGTTATATGTGTATATATGTGTACATTGTGTATGTGTATGTGTATTTATGTTTATATGTATATATGTGTATGAATATGTGTTTATATATGTGTGCATGTTTGTGTGTATGTATATATGTTTGTGTTTGTGTGAATGTGTATGTGTTTAAATGTGTCTCTAGGTGTGTATGTTCGTGGCCTTGCTCTTTGCTTATATGCTTTTGCTTTTTAATGAAAATAATTTAAATTTATAACTGTCTCCCTCTTTCACTGAGGACAAGTGATACACTGGAATGAAAATCACATCCCCAATTCCAGTAGCTGAAAATAGCTGAGTCCTATTTGCTGGTGCTGTACAACCTACTGCAGAGAGTTCTGCTCTCTGACCCTCACTCATTACTCTAGATGCTGGAGGAGGCTCATCTCTGCACATTTCTGATTGACAAGGCATAAAATTTTTTTTAAAAAGTGATAGTTTGAAGGAGATGTTCCCCATATTCTTGGGCATTTGAGTACTTGGTCCCCAGGTGGTAGCACTATTGGGATAAGTTTGGAAGTGTGGCCTTGCTGGAAAAAGTATTTAACTGGCAGCAAGCTTTCAAGATACTCAACATTCCCAGTTTGATCTCTTTGCTTAGGATGTGAGCTCTCAAACTCTGTTCTAGTTCCCACATTTCTCAATCATGATGATGATGAACTCTTAGCCCTCTGAAGCTATAAGTCAAAATGAAGCTGCCTTGGGCAGGATGTTTCATCAAGCTATAGAAAAGTAGCTAAGACAAAAGTATAAGCATGCAGTAATACTTAAAGTCTCTCCTAAAATTATGTAGCACGGCTGACTTACATAGACCAAAGCCAACCATGTGATCACCAATCCTATAGAAAAATGTGTGAAGAAATTGATATTTAACTAACAACATTGAATCTATCCCTAAGACTTATTTTAAAAATATTAACAGATTTCTTAGCCAAATTTATTATTGCTATATCTTTGCAACAACTGTAAAGAAAATAATGAGTTGTTCAGACAAAAAAATCACTTCTACATCAGCAAGGAAAAAAATGTTTAAAAAAAACTATACTGGAAATAAATAGACTAAGTGTTTCTCTCTTCCCTCATTGTATTGCAACATAGAAATAGAAGAACTCAATTTACTAGTAATTGTTTTATGTAGTAAGATATAGCTTAACTCATTCACCAAAGAGGTGGGTCTGTTTTGCATTTCCACCAGGGTTTTATGACTTCTAGTTTTTCAGGATTCTCAGCAGCACTTGATGTGGTCATCATTGCAATGTTAGTTATCTTGATATAAGTGCATGCTAGCTCTTCCTTACCTCTACAGGATTTGCTCCAAACTCAAGTGGGTTCCTGACAACACACATAGTGTGTCAAACACAATATATGTTTTCTCTATCTATTTTTATCATACATCTTAGCATCATCCTCATATGACTTTCCTTCTATATCAAGCTACAAACTTCATCTTCTCACTTAAAGATTGAATTTTATGGACTCTTTTACAAACCTGAATCGCCAGTATCGCTACACTTGTATTAGGGGATACTGTTAAATACAGTTGAATGCCAGCAGTAATGTCAGTGCCATTTTAATAACCAAGAGGGCTATTGAGTGACTGATGGACTAATGGTTACAGAAAGTATTACTATGACAAGGGAAGTAGACGTCCATGTTCTTGTCAGGACAGAACAGACAGTCAGGATTTTGTCATGGTAGTCATATGAGAATGCTCTTCAAAACTTACAAATTGTTTATATTTACAGCTGTCTACTTACTATATTTAGATACCTCTTATCCACAGGTAGTTGCAACCTCAGAAAGCAAAATAACGAGAAAGTGACAATCCATTTACTGTCATCTCATTTGGGTTTTAATTTCCATTTACCTGACGATTTTACCACATCATTTGACTTTGAGGGAATTAGATGATAATTTTCCATGTCTGTTTTCTTTTTACTAAATTATGGTTGTGGTGATGCTTTGAACAAATGAAATTTGCCTGAAGATCAGAGAACAGAACAAGCCACTAGATTAAACATAGAAGTCGGGCTCTGGTTGCACACACTTTTAATTCCAGCACTTAGGATCAGAAACCTTTAATCCCAGCACTAGAAAGGTTGAGACAGGAAGTGATGTGGCTGGGCGAGAAAGGAATAGAAGGCGGGAGGAGAGAGGACTTCGTGGTCTTTCAGGCTGAGGAGTTGGTGAGGTGAGTGGTGGTGGCTGTGGCTGCTCTGCTTCTCTGATCTTTCAGCTTTGACTTGACATCTGGCTCTGGTTTTTATTAAGACCAATTAGAATTCGTGCAACATACTGGTTTTTTTTTCAGCTCTTCTAGTTGCAAGTCATCTTTTTTTGTCTAACATAATTTTATAAATACTACATTTTACCAAAACTATGACTTGCCTTACTTTTCTGTTTTCTTAATGTATCTTCCCAAGAGTGGTTTCCTTTTAGTTTTTTATGAAGTCTAAATGATTATTTTCCTTTCTTTTATGTTTTTAGTGTTCTAAAAACCTGTTATCACGCCCAAGAATGAAAATTCTGTTTCCTAGTTTTCTTTCTGAAATGGTATGGTTCTTATTTTGTATTTGACTTACAATATACATTAGTTCATGTTTATATCAGCAGTTAGGTAACTATCCATATAGTTTTTCCGTATACCAAACTCTTGATTTTGCAAAAATTGTTGAAATTATGTTGTCTTTCCACTGAACAATATTAGTGTCTAATTTCAAGTTCAAGGACTGTACATGCCTGGGTGTTCTTCTGGAATGTTGGCTGGGTTTCATCCATCTACAAGATGCTAGATCATGGATTCTGTTGGCATGAAAGACATAGAAATGAGACATATACAATATCAAGACATCAGACCAAGCTTTAATGGGATTTCAGGCAAAGCTAGCTCACTTCAGCTGTAGCCAAGGAGGGATGAGGAAAGTAATGATCACAAAGGGGATTTGATGTTGCCTTCTTGAGTAAAGGGAACAGTAATGGTTAGGGTGGGCTGATGCTTAGTCTTTTTACATTTGTCATAGGCATGGTTTCAGAAAGTTATTTTTTCTCATGCACAGGATGCTGAACTATACCTGGTGAGCTAATGTCAGTCAATTTATCCCAGTGACAACTGAATTATTCTCACAGCTGTTGCCACCATTTTACATAAACACTCCAGCTTTGTTTTTTGATAGCACTTGAGCTCAGGTAAAAAACAAACAAACAGGCACATGAGTGAGGCAGACAAAAGAAACAATGGGTTTACTGGGTAACAAGCAAGGTTCACCCTGCATTTTAAGCTTGAGAAAAATGTATTTTAAATAACCATCATGTCTATATGTAGAGATGACTAGAATCTAACCAAAAGGTTAATGTAACAAGGGAGAGATACACAGTACAGAGACATAGATGATCAACCTTTCCCCTCTTGTTCTCACCCTCCACCAGACATCTACATGCTCAGGAAATTCATGTTCTCAGCAAAAGTGATCTCAAGTGCTGCCACATAGCCTGGACAACAACTGAAGTAACAGCTCATCGGCCATTCGTCCTCTGTGCTGCTCCCTCCCTGTGTCGTAAACACTTGTATTTCCTCCAGTGAAGAAGTATTTTGATTTCTGTCTTAGAAATAATTAGGATAATATTCTAGTTATTTTTAAACTATATGTCAAGATAAATAGTTTGCTTTTTCATATAAAAAATCTTATCGATTTCTGATAAAGAGAGGCACTACTAGAACTTCTTTAGATTATATTGATTAACTGAGGTGAAGGGGTTGTCTTAAATACATCAAGTTCTCTAACTCATGAGAGAACATACAAATGTATATTCTTCCATTTCTTTACTTTTCTCTGTAGAGATATCAGACAAATTTTAGTATATCAAATACAAATTATCTTAGCACATGAAACTCCTACTAAAGCACCTATATTAAATTTTGTTTTCAATTATTATCATTCTTGCATTTTTTAAAAAAAGTTGAATTCATTTATTTATTTATTTATCTTTTGCAATTGTTTTGCTTCTCTAGGTTTCCCTACACAAGAGATTATAGCATCACTGGGAGGCAATGTGAGTTTTCTTTTTCTTTTCTTAATGTTTGCTTGTTTCCTTCTTGTTATGCAGCTGCAGAGGGGAGGGTCCACCCAACAGTACTGAATTGCAGAGGCAAAAATTGGCACTCATTTTTGGCATTTGAGAAAATAAAGGACATCTTTCATTTTTAAATGAAATTGTATAAAACTAATTTGTTATGGGTGACTTTTATCAGCTTGAAGAATTATCCTCATGTTTCTTCTTTGCTGAATGATTTCAATATGATCACATTTTGAATTGTGCTCAGTGTGTTTTCCAAACCTATTGAATTATTTACTTCTTTATTCTGTTAATAAAGTGATTTATGTTAACTTTTATTCTCAAATGTAAAATAACTTTTGCAACTCCATACAAATAATGCTTGGCTATACTATGCCATCCCTATTACTTGTTAAAATAATTTATAATATTTTAAATGCTTCAAGGTATAATCCTATATTTTCTTTTTTGATTTATAAAAAATTGAATTTAGAATTATTTTATCATATGACTTCATGTGTATAGAATTTGGCTTCTGGTTATATGACTCCAGATGATTCAGTAAAACATCAGTCTTCTAGAGAGAAGAGAAAGTCTCTTGCTTTCTGGTCACATGTGGGATGTTGGTCCCATTGCTTATGATTGCCTTGTGATTCCCAGAGCAATACACATGAGTTAGGAGGGAGACTGTAGACTTTATTCTGAATAACCACATGACGACTAACGTTTGGATCCTCTATAGTTTTACAGCACAGGCAGAGTATATTTCAAATCATGGTTATCTTCCTAACTTATAAAGAATACACTAATGTGTTGAGGGTTTGAAAAGGTTGTAGGTGAACACATGTTCCAAACTTTGTCATATCTGAGTCCTTGCAGGTTTCTCAATACAGAGATTACATTATTCTAAAACTAAGCAAATGGAAGCTCAGGTAAGGGGTATATTTTTAACTTTCCTTTGTATTATTTAATCTAGAAAATGATTTGTATTTTATGCAACATGAGGTAAAGAAAGAATTCTTAGCAAATATTTAGTAAATGACACAAATGGGACTACTGAAGAACAGAGAGCTACTCCATGCATAGACAATGCTACATTTTTAATATTCCTATTTTGGAGTGTTGTTCTGGGAATACTAGGTAGGTTTTTTTTTTATCATTGTTTAATTCAATCATCACACAAATACTTCTATAACTAGTTTCTATGTAGAGGTTTATAAAAATAGACATTTTTAGTGCACTCATCTAAACTCTGTTTTACTAAAACTGCTTATAGAGAGGGACAACTAGAAACAAGGTGTTAACTGTTAAGGGAAATTACTAATGTCCTGTGGAGTAAAACTATTTCAGTATTAACTATTGAAAACCTAACAGGTTCCTTATTAGCAGCAATGATTCTTCCATCTTCAAGGGAAACAGTGACTAAAACACTGCTAGTGTTGATTGACAGGATATCTCAAAAGAATATAGGGAAAGCTGAAGACTTTTTGAACTCACTTTATTTGCATAGTGTTCTGTATGCCACATATCTTTAGTTCTTCCTACATTCCCACCTTCCAAATCTACCTGAAAAATTCTGAGATATTTCTTAAATCCCCAATGCCTAAGGAAACTGGGTATTTTGTGGCCAGTTATATCCTGACATGGTCCAATACGTAATTTCTGATCTTTTAAGATATTAATATTTTCATGAGAGTTTTCAAAAATTTTATTTCCTAAAACATGTCAACATTGACTTTAAAAATCATTGTATTTTTTTTTACTGAATAGTACTGATGAATGATATAAAAGGGAAGGCATGAGGATTGGACACCATTTCTTGATAAGGTCTATTAATTGGAGACTTTATTAACAGGTAATTATATCTTTAAACTCATCAATCTTTTAAGGAGTTGAGAAGATTGTGTGAATAAATCATTCTTTATAGCTAATATTTGACTCCAGGGTAATTTAGGTGTTTATAAAACAAATTGCGATGTTAATTTATTTTTTCCTTCTAAAAACACTTATATCCCAAATCTATGAAACCATTCTGATAAAGAAATATTCCTCACACTGAAGTCTTTGCCTTCATAAAATGACTATAGTTTTTAGAACAGGAGCTATTTATGTAAGACTTTAAGCAAGACCTGTTGACAGCAGTATCAGACTTGAATAAATTACTTTAGAAATTATCTTCAACAAGGATAGATAGACATTATCTTTTTTAGATTGCAGCATTTTAATGCTGTGGTATATATTCTCTATAAATCATTAAATGTATGGTTTATACCTATAATGAAGTCAACTTAAATTTTTTGAATGACTACACTATACCACAATTTATGGCTCCTAATTTGTAGCATAAATTGGCTTTATAAAAAATCAAAAATATTATGGAGAAAAAACAAAGTGTGCAATATTGGCTATAATGGAAATTAGTACATTCCTAGTGGCAGTATCTCAAAGAACTAAGAACAAAATTATCTTGCTATCTAGCAATCATGCTTCTGGATACTCATAGTAAGGATTTTATATAAATATTGAAAAAGATGCCTATATGCTAATGTTTCATTGCAACAGTGTCCAAATCGTTAGGATATGAAATCAAACTAACCTCCCATCATCAGAAGAGTATGTAATGAAAATCTTATGCATAGACAGAAAGAAATATAGTTTTGCCTTAGAAAATAATTTTTTTTTTTTGAGACAAGGTTTCTCTGTGTAGCTTTGCACCTTTCCTGGAATTTACTCTGTAACCTATACTGGCCTCAAACTCACAGAGATCTGCCTGGCTTTGCCTCCTGAGTGCTAGGATTAAAGGCATGTGCCACCACCGCCCAGCGAAAATAAATTTTAAAATGTCAGTTTCAGCACATAAATAGTGTTGGAAGGCATTATTCTAAAGACAGGAAAAACAAACATGTTCTCATTTTGTGTGGTATCTAAGACACACAAATGAAAAGAAAAAAAAGATGGAGAGGGAAAGAGTGAGAATGAATTAGTGGTTACTCCACCGGGGACTTGAGAAAATGGGGAGATGATGTTCGACAGGTACCAAGTCTCAGCTAGATAAAAGGAAAAGTTCCTCTTTTTCATTGAAACACTTCACGCAACATAGTAAGGAAGTAAATCATAGTGTATTGAACACTTCAAAATCTAAGGAAATTCCAAGTGTTCTTCTTATAAGATCATTATTTAATGTTATAGATAAGTTGTTTTATTTGAATGTACTATTCAGTATATGTATGTATGTATGTATGTATGTATATGTATGTATACATGACCATGAGACTCCATTAATGTACGCAACTCTATCATCTCTAATTCAAAATAAAAATAGGAATATCAAGTGCCAAATATCCTTAGAAACACTGCTACAGAAGTGATTCTGGCTCCTTTTTTCAGCTCAGCTCCATGATAGCAACCTAGACTTCATAAATGATGAGCTATTTTTTAAACACCTATGTGGTAGATACTCATGGCTGTGTCAAAACATCTGAGGAAATCAGCCTGAAGAAGGAGAGAATGCTCATGGTTTCTGACTTTCCAGCAGGAAACCATGGTAGAGAGCATATGGTGGAGCCGCTGAATTCATGGTGAAGGAAAGCAGAGATGGAGTAAGAGAGGCAGGAACTGGGAACATACATGGCCTCCATAAGCACACTGCTCTGGGGCGCTCACTCTCTACAGCTGTGCAGCTAGGTTCCACCACTCCTCAACAGCCCTTCAAATTCTGAACTGATAAATGGATTATTCCACTGAGGAGGTTAGTGGCCTCACTGGGAACTCACCTCTCAAAAGCCTCATCTCTGAACATTATTTCATTGTGGCCCAATCTTTCAATATTTGAGTCACTGAGGGGTGTTTTTAATACTGGCGTCATCAGAGAGCACACAACAGCCAAAGAAACCACCATTTTTTTTTCCTTAAGAAAACTTCATGCTTCATATAAAATGGATTTTGTAGATATTTACTAAAGTCCCCTAAACAAGAAGGTACATAGAGGATGCTAATTATATATCTTCTAGCATGAAAAGCAAGTATCTCATAGAATTTGAGATTATTCCACAAATGCTGTCTTCATTTTTGGAAGATGCACATTATCTGGAATCCCCTGCAACATTAGGCTAGAGTAGCAGACAATCCAGGCCACCACTTCACAAGATTTCCCACCCAACAACATGCAGCTTACATTCCAACTATTTATCATGGTTCATACTTGCCCATCAGGTATTTAAGTCAAGAAGAGACAAGATTATAATCTACTTTTTCCAGGAGTCCAAAGTCAGCGCTATAAACGGTCATATCACTATAACAGCATAGGCTACAAAACTCATAAAACATGAGCATTTTAGAAAAAGACCCACATGTGGTGAATTTATTAGGACCCAGATTCTAGGCAACAACAGTTAAGGACTAGAGAAGTAAACCAGAGAATGGAGATCAGTTAAGGCTGTCACCAAGAAGGTACCAGTGAAAACTTACTGTGGGTTTCTTAGTTCTGTATTCTAAAAGTTCATAGTAACACTATTTGAAAGACTGAAAGAAGGAAAGCAAGCATCTCAAAATATTTAGGGTGACCCCTAAACTTCTGTGCTCTATACTAGGGAGGTACAGACTGTAGTGGGTAGCCGGTCCAGCTTTGACCTGGAAATGCCACCCCCATTGAGGCTTTGGTAACTGTCACATCTACAAGGCGGAACCAAGAAAGAGGACCCCTGAAAACCCGAGATCCAGATGGGCCAGCTCTCTTGGTTCCTGGACCCTGGACGCTGGAGGTAGACCGAGCAGAGTTCTCCAGAGAACACCGCTGGACTGTGCTTCACCTTTCCGAGACCCTGTTACCTATCCCTTCACTTCTAAGTTACCCCACAAAATAAACCTCCCTTTTAGCCATGTGGAGTTGCCTTAATATTTAAACCAACAACAGACTAGGTTCCAATACCCTGACACCTTCTGTCACTGTGACTCAGTCTCACTACTGCTTTGATTTCACGTCATTTCAGTAAAACCCAGCCTGTCCTCCAAGTCACATTAAAGGAGAAGTGACAACAAGTTTATAAACTGGATCCTGCTTCCCTTCTGTCAATTGTTTGCCTCATGCTGTAGTCATCCTCCCTGTTTGCACACAAGCTGCCACAGCCTTACCTCATCTCATGTTTAGCCCCAAGGTGACTCCTGGGATAGGCTGAGAGGATCATGCAGCACACATCAAGATGCTTTTGGGGATGGATTCTAATGAAATTGTTTGGAGTCTGCATAAAATGTGGTCATTATACAGTTTTAAAGCTGTGAGAAACATGGACAACAAACCCAGATCTTGGTGAGTTCAAGATTTTAGATGAAGCCTGAGAGGTATCTGTCCTGAGAGATAAGATCCACCATGTGTGATAGTCATGCTTACTTTGACTCACATTTGATTCTAGAGAACAAGCCAACCAAACCCTTTACCAATCATATCAACGGTTTCATTCTTTCAGCTACTCTATACCTGTCCTAACTAACTGTTCAGGCAGGGTAGCTATAGACATGTGACACAAACTGTGGACCAAATAAAAACGCAGCAGGAATCCCTCACCAGCATTTGGCAGAGGTTATGTGGACTACCAATGCCTAAATCTAATCCTTGTTACTTGATCCACATAGCTTTAGAGTTGCTCACTCTTAGACCCACCCTGGTAGTTTTCTTGCCAGTACCATTACCTTTTTTTTTTTTTTTTTTTTGAGACAGGGTTTCTCTGTAGCTTTGGTGCCTGTCCTGGATCTTGCTCTGTAGACCAGGCTGTCCTTAAACTCACAGAGATCCACTTTCCTCTGCCTCCCGAGTGCTGGAATTAAAGGCATGCGCCACCACTGCCCGGCATACTATTATCTATTATCAATTTCTTGAAGACTTTTCTATATTGACTTCAAATTCCTATGTCAACTGTTGCAATGATTCATCCAGGCCCTCCTATTACTTTTACACACGGTTTTATCTGTACTAACTAGAGGCTGAAGAAGAATGTACAAAGGAGGACAAAAATCAAGGGAGTTGTTCTACTATCTTCATAACTAGATGCATTTGTTATGTCACCTGCCACTGCAAAGGAAGGATTGAGGGCCAGAGTAGCCATATGTGGCCATTGGTGTTCATATGGCAATGGTGTGGCAGCCCATGTGTGAGGAGGAGTGGTGTCCTTCCAAGATCTTTCTCTCAGGACTCTGGGGTAGTTAGCAATGTTTCAGCATATTTTCCTTGAATGGAATATTTACGTAGGGTAAATATGGCCATTCTTCTCATCCACTTAGTCCTGGCAGAACAAATAAGGCCCTCTAAATTTATATGCCCAATTACTTTTAGGTTAACAAGCTCTGAAGTGCTACAAAAATGCTCCCCCAGAGCTTCATTGTGGGCTAATGGAGAATCATCCAGGCTTTCTTCAGGACGATTAGAATAATAAACACAGGGCAGTTCAATCAATTAGACACTTGGCCAGGACCATCACTCACATGGACAAGTAATTCAGACCATTCCCCTAGGAAAACTGGCCTCAGTGATCGCTGCTCTTTGCGGGAAAAAAACAAGGCAAGAGACAGTTAAGAATTATTCTTCCCAGAACACCAGGCAGAGCCTGTGGGAGAGGCTCTTACATGACTGTTGGCCAGGGAAGTCCTGTAAAAAGGATGAGGAGCAGGTCCCTGGCAGGCACTGGGGATTCTCTCTCCTGTTCTCACAGAAAGAAATCAATGGACATAGTCCTCTTCTCTAAATACAAAAGGATGGGGTAAAGCAGTATTTCAGAGAGAATGTGTGTTTGTGTTTGTGGACATGGGAGGGTGGAGGATTCTAGTTTGAGTAAGCCGAAAACAAATGGGGAAAAGCACTGGATTTTAGAATAGCATTAAAGTTTGTTGTTGTTCACTCATTTGTTTTTTCTGGACACAAGTCTCCTCTGTGCAGCACAGGCTGGCCTTGAGATTTCATTCCTCTTCAAGTAGCCTCCCCCGTGCTAGGACGATAGACGTGGATCAATGTTTAGAAGCTAGTCAGGCAATTAGCCGACCCTGATGGACTCTCTCCTTCCTGAGCAGCTTTGGACCCTGGTCCCCACTTTCTTATTGCACACTATTTTTAAGAAAAGGAAAAAAAAATCACAAATGCTCTCCTTAAAATCCGAAATACCTCCTAGAATTTAAGATACCCCATGGAGGAGGGAGAAAACATCCTATTTTGTTCCAAAGATTAAAAAATGAGGTTCCTTTGGGACTTACTGCCAAAGCCGACACCAGACCTGCTTCTTGCTGGTGGCCCACAGCCGCTGCTCACCGTGCAGACCCACAGAAGCCCGTCTTTTTGTATCACCAAGAACAACATCAGAGACATCCTCAAATAATCAATATGCACAGAACACCTTACCGAGGAATAGCCAGCCCCAATAGATACATCTACAACACAACTCCCGCACCTAAGGCTCAAAGAACATGGTAGAAGAGGGGTGGACAGATTGTTGTGATTGAGGACCAGGGAGTCGGCTGTGAGATTGTGCCTTCTAGCTGTGGCAGGGAAGCAACAGCCACGAAATCACAACATCGGTGCCTATATAAGACCTGAACAATCCCGACACCAGCTGAAGCCCAACATGGATGGAGGAAATCTCACTGGACCCCATCCCAAGATGAAGACTTACAAAAACTTAATTGCTAAAAGAGGAATAATTACCTCCTTAATGATAGGTGGACTTAACATGATCCAGGAAATCTCTCACACACTGCAGGTGCTTCAGACCACCGTTTTTGAGTTCTAACTCCTAAAGGGTAACCTGGGATGTAGTTCACTGGCTTAGAGTGCTTGCCTAGCATGCAGGGGTCCCTGAGAGCTTGGTCCCAAGCAGTGCATGAATTGAGTGTGGTGGTTCATGCCCATCGGCCTGCATTCTCAAAACTTTGCAGGCAGAACCGGTAGGATCAGAAATTCAAGGACATCTTTGGCTACAAAGTGAGTTTGAGTTTCAGGGCCTCCCGTGATACATGAGATCGTGTTCGATATTAAACAAATAAATAAAAATTAGAAAAGAAAATTTAAAAGTGCTTGATTTTTTTTTTCTTTTCCCTTTTCTATTTCAGATACTGGCCAAACCTTGAGCCTTTTCTGGTATCCTGACTCTCTGAGGAACCCTGCTGTCCTTTCTTCTGCTTGCAGACCTCATTGAACCTGCCTGCCCTTCTGACTTGAAACTCAAAAAACATAATGACTGTCTTGTTCTTAGCCATCACCCTCATCCCCCAAACTGCTGCAATTTACAGCTCACCTTGTCTGATTGTTTTTTTCCCAAACTAAGAAAATTGTCCTGGAGCTACTTTCTGTGTCTTTTTTTTTTTTTAAATTCTTTTATCTACGAAGTTAAGAACTCCTGAGGT
Organism: Peromyscus eremicus; assembly: GCF_949786415.1. Classification (NCBI taxonomy): domain Eukaryota; kingdom Metazoa; phylum Chordata; class Mammalia; order Rodentia; family Cricetidae; genus Peromyscus; species Peromyscus eremicus. The sequence goes on from NC_081433.1 coordinate 21,956,272, forward strand.
GAACCCATGCTCTTCAGCAGCAAACCATGCCTAGCTCTTGTATCTTTCAAATGTATCCGGTATATGGAAATAAGAGTGTCATATTGTTTTGTAAGAATAGGCTTCAGGCACTCATTAATTTTCTCACACATATAAGGATAATTTATGATAATGTGTCAACTAATTGCTGATCGTGGTGTTTCTCAAATATAGGTGTGTGCTACCCATGCTAGTGTTCAAGAGCCCTCAAAAAAAGTTTCATTTGAGTGTTTTAAATACCATCTCAATACACTTATTTATATCATGAACCATTTAGAAAGTCCTTTTTTGATTGCTGGCCTAAAGATAAATTTAATAATAGGTCTAGTCCAAATTACCTAAACTCTCATGTAATGATGTTGACTATTTTGTTGGTAAAACTATGAATTTAGTTTTTATTATACAGTCACAGCTACTTTCCTATCAATACATTTTTATTCTGAGAGACAATAAGGGAAGGAAAACTGTTTATGATGGAGTATTGTGACATTACTACTGCTAAGTGTGTTAATATTTTTCTCGTATTGTCATTGTAAGGTCATAATCTAAAACAAAGGCCAAAATGTGTGTGTGTGTGTGTGTGTGTGTGTGTGTGTGTGTGTGTTTGAAAATGTGTGCAGACTCTTTTCTCAGTTGTCTCACACATACAAAGTCGTCAATTGTGCTGGTGAACTAAACTATACAAACAAGATCATATTGGAAAGGCTAATTGCAATTTAAATTTGAATGATTTCTAACAGCTTAATGTAGATATAAACCCAGACATATATTTTCTCCAGAGTTTAATTATTAGAACTCATCAAGATGGCAGTAGGCTTTCTCCCTTGGCAATGCTCTAGCTATGTGTTTGTCTTACTTAGCTACACAAGCTACAGTCACCTGAGCAGAACCACCTCAGTTAAGAAAACACCTCTGCCAGGTCACTTATAGCCAACTCTTAATTAATGATCAATGTGGGAGATCCTAGCCCACTGTGGGAAGTACCAACCCTAGGCAGGTGGTCCTGGGGTGTATAAGAAAGCAGGATGAGCAAGCTATTTGGATCAAACCTGTATGCAGCATTATTCCATGGCCTCAGCTTCAGTTCCTGCCTCCTGGCTCCTGCCTTGGGCTCTTGCCCTGACTTTCACTCATGATGGATTGTAAACTATAAAATGAAATGAAGCCTTTGATCCACAAGTTGCTTTTGTTCATAGTCCTTATTATAGTAATGGAAACCTAACTAAAACAGGGAAAAATATCAAGACCATAGTCCCAACTCAATGAAGGAGAAAAGGTTAAGGATAGTTATATTGCTGGCATGCTTACATGAGAATACTAAAAATAAGTAAATATTTCCTGGCCTTGAAGAAAATAGTGAATTAAGCAATTCTTTTTCAAAGTTCTTTATTGAGTACCTACAATGTAGTTAACAGCAATCTTGTTAATAAGAAAATATTAGCTACAAAGATAATGCTTGGTCATCATGGAGCTTATTTCAAGTACTTGCATATGCTTCTACTACCTTGTAACTTCCTATACTGTATTTTCACATTTCTTACAGTTTTCAATGTATTTCCAAAGACATTACTCTATTTTGTGGCATGTTTGGGGGTGCACTGTATGCATGTTCACATATTCCTGCATATTAATTTGTTTGTGCAGGAAGATGCATGTGTATATGTGCATATGAAGACTGGAGTTTAACATTGGCTGTTGTGCCCATATGTTTTTGAGACACAGTCTCTCCTTAAACCTGTATATTCTCCAGTATAGCAAGACTATTTGGGTAGTGAGGTCAAGGAGATTCCTGTCTCCGTCTTCTCAATTGTGTGATTACAGGTACACATAACCACATCTAGCTTTTTCCATGGGTACTTGGGAGCTGAGTTCAGGTCCTAAAGCTCACATGCCATCACACTACCAACTGTACCATCTCCTCAGCCCACTCATTGCTCTTGAACTTTACTGTAGTTGGTTTTCTGTACACACATGCATTGATCCTCCCCACACTCCTCCTGCCAGCCTGTCTCACAATTTCACAATGTCACACCATGCAACTCTTTTTTTCTCTCTATCTTCTCCCAATCTCTAGCATATTTCTCCCTTCTAGGGCTGAGTGTTTTTCCATACGGAAATGCCTTCATTTCCAAATAATTCTAGAGAAATTTTTCTAGCACCAGGAAGTTACCAGGACGCATTCCCAGTTGGTGACTTTATTCTTCCCTGTTCAAAGGGACTCCAAGTGACATCTGAACTGAGTCTTTGGAGGAGAGAAGTGTGGGTGCTTGGATTTTAGAACCATCACTTCTACAGTAAGCCTGACATTATGAATACGGGACGGGAGATTCATGTTATTGCTTCAGGCTGTTATTTGAAGCCATCCCAGATTTAATATATCTAGAATCCACTTCATCTCTCTGGCTTTATTATTTCAACACACTAAACTTCAGTGTTTATTTAGACGGCAAGCCGCGTTATTCTTTCTAAGAGCTAGGTCCCAGTCTCAAGAGTTGCAGTAAGCAAGTTGGCTTAAATACAGTATCATATTTTAGAGGCTTCTAACTTCCCTTAGAGTCTGATATATGGATAAAAATCCAGGAATCTCATAATAACTTACAAAGTCATCACTGTACCTTTTTTTTTTCAAAATGAAGATATGTTGAAAATGACATTGAAAAGGGTCTTTCTTTGTTGTTAAAAAAAAAAAAGAAAGAAAGAAAAGTAGAGAAAAATTACCCTTGCCTTGTTTAGAGCATTTTCTGTATTTCCTCAGTTCTTTTAAGCCTCTGGCAGATTTCCTGTGTGCCCTGAAATGGGGCCCAAGGGTGGCACAGTTGAGTAGTCCCCACTTGATTGCAGCCTGTTCGTTTCATGTTAAATGGCTGACCGTGGCACTAAGCTTCGTGCCTTCTGTTAGGAGCGCAGTTGGATCTGAAGCTAAAATGCTGGTTCCCCAGGAAGCTGGTAATTTCTTCCTAAACTCAGACAGCTAAACAATAGCGAATAATGCATCCATGGTTTGATCAGCTTTGAATGAGGACCAGGGCTGTTTACCCTACAATGGAACACACAGCAAGATTCTCATACTCCTTTCTTAACCACAGCTTCCCTTCCAGGTTTCTAGACTGAGAAAGAAAAACAACCAAGAAGGAACTCACTTCCTTCTACTCCCAGAAGTGGGAGCTGGAAATAATTTAAAGTTTTATCTTTAAATTTGTTGGTTTTAGGAAAAGAGAGAAATTAGATGCAGGGTAATACAACATGTATTTGTCTGAGTTTGTCTATTATATATTTTAAATTTTGAGGCATAAATGAATACATGAATTTCTGCATTCTCAAGACATTTTCCTTAGAGGGAGTAGACAGGCATACCTGATAGTGAAGGTATTCTCAAGGACTCTCAAGCAAAAGATGTAACTTTCAAGGCTTCTTAGTTAGCAACAGGTCTCTATAACAAATAATTTACTCTCCTCTAAGAATCAAAGGATGAGGCAATAGGAGAAAATATGCAGGTAAAATAAGAGCATCTGCCTAAAAATAGATACCATTACCAAATATATGCATGTTTCAGTATTAGGTGGATCTCCCTGTTTGTGGCAAACATGGCCTGCACAGTGAGTCCCAGGCCAGCTATGGCTACACAATGAAATCTTTCTGTATAGAAATCTTGGCAGAGATTTAATCTTTGTTTTGTCATCCTGAGGGCAACTCTAAGAATTCAGCTATAAATCTGAAGAGCATAGACTTGAGTGTGCAAATGCAAATTATTTTACTTTATGTATAAAGCTGTTTGCCATTTATAACTACAAAAACCTTGGCAAAATTCGTTTAATCCTTTTCTGTCTGCCACTCTAAGGAAATATCTGAGAAAATCAGTTTACAAAGAGGAAAAAAAATCTTCAGTTTGGGAGGTTTCGGTGCATCATCAGTCAATCTCGGGCCTTTTGGAGTTGCAATGAGGCAACACAGGAATGCAGGTAGAGCAATAGCAACCCAAGGCAGTGCTACAGGAGGGCATGGGAGGCAGCTCACCTCACTCAGGAAGTGAGCAGAGAAGGAACAAGGCGGTAGCATACTGCCTCCATCCCCAGGGATAGGATCACAGGGACATAAGGATTTTTCCCTGTGAAACCACATATTGTAGTCTTTGAGAAAGAAGTGAAAGTATTCTAAAAAGAGACATACTCCTGCCTCTCTCTTTTGCCATCAGAATTTTGATACAATGGACCTTAAGGCGTTGGAATATCCCCGGGTGTGTCATGCTGGTTAAGGAAACAGCTGGTCTCTGCCAGGGGAGGGACTTGCCTCCCAAGGAGATCCGTCACACTCTTCTGACAACTTGTCAGACCCCCTTTACAAGACAGACTAGAACCTTGCAATGATGATCATTAACAAATGGGACCACATTGACTAGGAGCATTTAGTCCTGAATACCCTTGACCAGGACCACAAAAAAAAAAGTTTTTTTATGCAAAAAAAAGTGTTTGTTCGATGAAGACAGAGGAGGAGAAAAAAAGTCAGCTCCCATTGTACTAGTGACATTAATGTTTAGAACAATATTGTGAGTGTCCTGAAATAGGTATCTCACACATGCTTCAAACAGCAACTCAGGTTTTATCCAACTGTAAAGTGATATGACAGATATTCATTATATATGCATTATTATTACAAAAATACCACTGAAACCTATCATTGTGGCAATCCTTTGAGCTATACAATCCACATTGGGCTGTTTGGAAGCAATCACTGTTCTAAGAGCTGGATATAGAGCAGGGTGGCTCTAAACTGCACAGTATATGCGCTACTGGAATAGGTGTACAGGCAAACAAATCTCATAAAGAGATTGCTCAGTTGATAAGATGCCTGCTGCTCAATCATGAGGACCTGGCTTTAGTCACTAGAATCCATGCAAAAGAGGTAGGCATGGTAGCATGCAGTTGTAATCCCAGTGCTTATATGCAGAGACATGAAGATGCCTGCAGCTCCCTGGCCGGCCAGCCTAGTCTGATTGGCGAGTTGCAGGCTAAGTGAGATAACGTGTTTACAAAACCAAAGAGTGTCTCCTAAAGACTGACACCTGAGACTGAGCTCTGCTTTCACATGTAGGTGTACACATGGTCATTCACACACACACACATACACACAAAAAAACAAAACAAAACAAACAAACAAACAAAAAAAACCTTTTGATATTGATAGGTCACTAGCAAATCATGTAGAATGATAGGACTGGTGTGAGGACAGCTTTGCTTAGGTAGTAAGAGGAGTCTGTGAGATGGCTTTGAGATGGTCTGGGATGATGGGCTGAGAGGGCTTTGAGACATTCTAGTAGAGGAGATGTTCTTGTTTCTTCTCCCTCGAGCCCTGAATGTGTCATTAACATTTCCATTTCACTATGAAGAAAACTCAGTGGTCTTTCTTACTTTGCCCAAATATATGCAAATAATGAACAGAACTCCCAGAATTTAAACAGATTTTTGCCTCTGAAATACCTTCCCCTAATACAAACTTCCTTGGCCAGTTGAGGAAAGACATCACTTACTTTGACTGCTGCACCTGAGTCTAAACCCTGGGCTGTGGACTGTTTCTCACTCAGGGTAAATCATTTATGTATTTACCTGTTTCTGTTCTTCAGCACTCTTGTTGGTAACAGGCAGTCTGCAGGTGCAAGTTATTGGAGGAGTAGGAAACAGGAAGGTACCTAGGGACTAGTCAACAATTATTTTGACTCTGTAAACCTTCCTCACATTTTGAGCATCTTGAGCAGGGCGGTGAGGGAAGTGAATTTTAAATTAATTTTCTCCTGTCAGGCTGTGTCTGTGATAGATTGGAGAACTCCAGAAACCATCCACATAGCCAGGTGTTTAATAGCTCAGCTCCTTCAGTGCTCCACTGGGGTCACTTTGAATTCTGTTTTTCTTTTCTTTCTTCTTCTCCTTCTGTTTTTTTTTCCTTTTTCATCCAGAATAGGATGGAGCCTCAACAAGACTTGCAAGCAATTTTGATATAAAAAAAAAACTACAAGACAGAGACAGTTCAACTTTTAATAAGTCTTGATACCAAGGCATCAGCAGTATTCTCAGTACTACAGCCAAAAGTGACAGTTTTATTATCCTTTCCTTTGAAACTGAGAAATTGGTTCAGGCCAACAGCAGTCCTTTCAGCTGCCACAAGGGGGAAAAGGTAAGAAAAAAGAAATGGACTATCTCTAGAGGTTTTTTTTTTGTTTTTTTTTTTAAGGCTCTATAGAAAACTCTTATAGGACAGTTCATTTGGCTGTTGTCACTGAACGTCCCCAATGTTTGCAAATGGAAAGAAATATGTTCATGTTTGTGTATGTGTTTGAGATGGAGAGAGAGAAAGAGAGAGAGAGAGAGAGAGAGAGAGAGAGAGAGAGAGAGAGAGAGAGACCATGTGAGGATATTTGACTTTGTGTAGCTGAAAGTATTCCTGTGTCCCACCTGGACCACAGTGAGGACAAATCTCTCTCATCCACTGGTCCCACAGCCACTCAAACCCAAGTAAACACACAGAGGCTTGTATTATTTATGAACTGGATAGCCATTAGCTCAAGCTTATTACTGAATAGCTCTTTCACTTAAATCAACCCATAATTATTATTTATGTTTAGCCATGTGGCTTGGTACCTTTTCTCAGTTCTGCCTTCACATCTTGCTTCCTCTGTGTCTGGCTGGTGACTCCTGACTCAGCCTTCCTCTTCCCAGCATTCCTTTAGTCTGCTTGTCCCACCTATACTTCCTGCCTGGCCACTGGCAATCAGTGTTTTATTAAACCAGTGTACAACAGCATTATCCCACAGCAACTTTGAGTATTCAACAGGCTCATTAGCTTTGACAAACATTATCAGTACATATTAAACTGTATAATCAACCTGGATGTCTGTGGTCCTAGTGATAATGAAAGAGTCTCACAAAGTATAACTCTACAGTGCTATATTAATGATGTCACAGTACTTGACTGTTATTATTTTTCCTGCTTTATTAAGATACAATTAAAAATGATATATTGAAGCTCTGAAAGGTTGTGATATGATATACCTAGTCACTGTGCAGTAAGCACACAGACAGGCTATTTATAATACCCATCATCTCATATAGTTACTTTATAATTTTTATGAGGAAAACATTTAGCTTATTCCTTTTGTTAATTTGTAACTATAAAATATGATATTGTTAATTATAGTTACCATGATATACACTTGATTGTTTAGAGTCATTCCACCCTCCCCTAACCGAGACTGCACTTCAAACAATGCCACTCATTTCTACCTCTTTCCTAAGTCTCTGGCAAACACCATTTTAGACTCTGCCTTAGGAATTTGACTTTTTAAAATCTTATGTCAGATGAGATCATTCAGTATTCTACATCATGACCAAGTAAAATTTGTCTCTGGAATGAAAAGATAGCTCAATATCATCAGATAAATAAATGTGATATACTATATTAATGGCATGAAGGATACAATGCATAGAAGAAGCTGAATATACACAGAAGAAAAAAAAAACACTTGAGATTCAGCATTCACTCACAATAAAATCTCTCAACACATTAGGTATGAAAGGAATGCACTGTAGTGTAACAGGTTACATATAACATCACACTCAGTGTTGAAAAGCCAAAGTCTTTTTCTCTAAGATCATGAACAAAACCAGCATACTCATTTTAGCACTTCTTTTTAACACAATACTTGAATCTTTATGTAAGCAATTGAGCCAGAAAAGGCAGGAACACATATATCATTGTGTGACAATAATAACTTGATCACATGTGTATGTATGAATGTGTGTTTACATCCATACATACACACAATACACACACACACACACACACACACACACACACACACTTGCTCACTGAAACTGAAAAACACCACAAGAACTTTAGTACTGATAATTGAATCTAATAAATTTTCAGAATACAAAATAACATACAAAAAAAAGATGAGGGACTAGAGAGATTGCTAAGTGATCAAGAGTACTGGTGGCTTTTGCAGCAGACTGGGGTTTGGTTCCTAGTACCCACACCGTAGCTCACAAACATCTGTAAATCCAGTTCAAAGGGATCTCATGCATTTGTTTGTCCTCTGGGTAGGTACTAGACCCATATGTAGTGCACATGCATACATGTGGCCAAAACATACACACAAAATAAAATTACAATGAGTCTTAAAAATAATGAGATGTATTTCTGTATAGTAGCTACAACATCGAGGAAGTATATTAATAATCACAACTCTAAGTCTATGAAGCATAATAAAGTGACAAGAAATAAATCAACATTTTTGTGGTCAGCAAATGTATCATGAATATAATAGGAACAAGACTGTATTTCAATACATGGATAAGATATGAAGAAAGGGAAATCCCTCTACACTGCTCGTGAGAATTAAAGTTTAATTAACTATTATGAAAAAAGTGTGGTTCACGAAGTTAAAAGTGGAATTATAGGATCCATCAATCTAACTCTGAGGAAAAAATCCCTATTAGCATGGCTCTGACAATTTTAGCTGACACTATATTTAAGTCATTTAGAACTCAGAATATTAAGGTGAATCATATACTGTCAAAGTGTTTAATAATCTCAACACATCCAAATTCAGTGTGCTGTTACCCACAGCAGCCAAGATAAGGAGTAAGAAGTCAACAAAAGTATGCATCAATGGAAGAATACAGAAAGCAAAGGTAATATGCAGTGGCTGCACATGATCTTCTATTTAGAATCCTAATGGCTTCACACAAAAAAGTCAACTTTATGTACTAGCAAAATTATCACATTGATTATTCATGTTAATTTGAATACTGATAGTCATATTTAAATACTATGAAACAATATCTCACAATGTTATTTGGAATAGTGTAATCCAGTCTTAGAAAAAGGAGATACTGTCATTGTGACAACATTGATAACCTGAAATATATTACATTCAATGATACAAGTCAGGCTTAGAGTATAGATATTGAATTTTGGTTTATTCAAATAATTAGAGTTTTTCTAAGATAATCAACTGACAGATTGCAATTCACATTTTCCCCAATTGTTCAGGACCTGGTAATTGCAAACTTGAGTAATCCATCTCAGAGATGCCTCGATGTAAACATGAATACAGTGATTGGTCAAGAGAACCTATACTGGGGTGCACATTAACCATGATATCTTCAAAGATACAGAAGTGGGATATCCCAGTCACTGGTCTTGTGTGCATTGGTGCTTGACAAGGAAGGACAATCACCATGTGCTTCTCCTTTAGCTCGCATTCTCCGATGTCAAACTTAGAACACTGTTTGTAAAAGAAGTTCATCTGCCCTTTAGATGGGAGTGTGCAGTTGCAGATGCCTGAGTTCTAGGCATGGTCCCTTCTTCAGATTATCAATTTGGATGACAGAGAAAAGATTTCCTATTCAGTTTCTCCCCTAAAATGGTTCCCCAGGTATCAAAATTTTGTTTTCTAAATAGTACATTCTGGAACTGAAAAAGATTTAAAATTGTGCATTTATTTAGATCTAGGTAGAGAACTGAGTCCTAGTGAGGCATAAATCTAAACTATAAAGAAACTTTTTAAAAATCAATTAAAGTTGAGTTTTCTTAAAACTATTTAGCTCTTTCATGTTGCTGTTATTTCCACTAAATGGAACCCATGTCGTAATTCATAGCTGGGAAGTCTTGAATTTTAAAACAGGAGAAAAAAATCATCAATGAGATAGAGAACCAGTTGTGTTCATAGGAGAGTAGGCATCAACTTCAATCGATCAGCAGGACAACGAATATGAACAGTCTCAGTTCTGTAATGTTAGTATGCCTACACCTGACATTTCTTTTTGATACCATATTTAGCTGCTTTGTACTTGGTGAACTGGGGAGACTGGCATACTATCAAGATTTAAGGAGGATTTTTATTCAGGATTAGAATTCAGATAATCTTGGTAGCACAGATATCTTTTCACTCAGTTGTGTTGACTGTAGCCCACACTGAGTGAAGAAAGTTCCACATAATACCACCATCAATATGAAATTCCATCCTCAAGGTTTGGTAAGGTCAGTTAAGATGTGGCAACATTCATCTTGCCAACTTCTACAACAATGAATACTTGAAGAACATACAGGGGTTAATGGCTCAGGACACAGGCCTGTGAGTGGGATCAGCCTAACTATACATTCAGCCTCCATCATTTCATGAAACCTTGAATTTATATCTATATTGCTTTAAAATGTAACATAATAATCCTACATAATAAGTAGTAAATGTTGTAGTTAAACATACAGGTGGTCCATATATTTCAATAAAAAATGGAATTAGATACTGTCATTATATCATTAGTGTCATACAGTTCTTAGATGAATCAACAAACAAGTATTCACTGAGTAAAACCACAAAGTGGATATATGACTTTTTGACATAATAAGTGGGAGAATTTATTTTTCCCATCTACCAATTCCTTTGTATCCTTCCATTTCTCAAAGCTGATGAGGTTAGGCCAAGCAGGAGAATATCCTAAGTGAACTGTGACATAACCAGTTTTCATATTAGTAGGTATTTCTTATCTTTAAAAGATCTAAGATACGTTACTCAAATATTATTGCATTCAGACACCCATTTGGTACAGGATATAGAAAACCATGAGCTTCAAAACCTGATACGTTTAGATTGGACTCCCTGCTTCAAAGCTCTAGATGATCTAAAAATTAGGAAATAGAGTATACGTCTTCAACTGGGATCAGACAGATAAAAATCTCAATACAAAGTATTCTCTTACTTTACAGAGCTCCTAGAAAATAAGTCAGTCACCTTCCACTCATCAATTCATTCACTCACTCATTTATTCATTCAATTATCTCCTGTGAGGGTCAAGAGAAACTCCACCACTGAGCTTCATCACCAATCTCAGTCATCTATTTTCCTATTCCTTGGTCTCTACTCTCTCATCTAGGGAGGGTCTGGCAGGTATGTGACACACTGTATTAAAAAAGTACATAACCAAGGAAGCAATCAGCAAAAGCCACTGCAGTCAACATCCTTATGCACTACCAACTGACTGTCTTCCAGAACTGCTTGCTTGCTCCCATAGAAGCACTTACCTGGCTAGGTTCACATTACCTAGGTGCACAGTGACCTCTTGCCTCATCTCTGAATGCCCTACCTTGCTAAGACAGTTGCCACTTTTCAAGTACAAGTTAAAATTGTTAAAGGGTAGACTCCTGTGATGGTCCCAAGCAAAAATCAGTGATGTATTTGCCACACTTCCTGGTGTCATGTTGCCTGTTTGAATGGAGCAAAGTCTATCATGGATGACTGTTTTGATATAGAATGAAATACAAAAAGAGGTTCTCAAACCCAGAACACAAATATTTGTCTCATAAATGTCCCCTTTTTCTGGAGTCCTCTAATGCTCAGACTAAAAATTCTGAGTATAAATATTATTCGACAATACAATCAGAAAACCAGCATTGTTTTGTTTGCTATCATTTGAATCATGATTTTTCAGCAATGTTGATGGACTTGAGGCAGTCCATGGACATAACTCTATTTACTTCAGTAAATTTGGATTTCGGTCTGGGTGGATATGTTGTGTAAACTCCAGCGTCTGCAGCAGCAGGGATGAAGGACCATGTTATGCCAAATACTACATTCTCCAGTCTGTAAATATTTGACGCTTTGGTCGTGAAAGCTGACATAGCATTGCAATCAATTAAACAAACAAGGTACAAGGGTACTATTGACTGGGAGCACAATGCTTTGGCAAATCTGGGCACTGGAGTGCATGTGTAAATAAAGAATTATATCTCGCTCAGCCTCAACCATTTATGTATTCAAAATAAGAGCTTAGTTTTCTCTATATAATGCTCTGCCATGTTCTATCTGCCAAAAGACCTTCATTTTAAAAACTAATTTCTAACATTGAATTCTGGCAAATATTTAGTGTTACATTGTGTACTGAATTTTTATTTACTGATTAATCTACCTTCTCTTAAAATTTGAACACCTGTTTTATTTGTCTCTTCCATTCTTTTGTCATATTTATAAATTGATTTTTTTCCCTCTGTCCAAAGGTATTGCTTTTGATGTTTTTCTTCAATTGTTGGTCCTGACTGCATCCTTGGGCACGATCACTCCATCAGTGACATCACCTTGCATAGAGGAAAAATTACAATGATAAATGAGAGAAAGGAATTAGTTTCCTTTATTCTGCTACTTCTGTTTTCAGGATAAGATACAGCCCTCTCTCTGGATTAGCAGTTTGCCCATATGTGGTAGAGAAGTTTGATATAATATTTTTATTATTTTTGTAAATTTCATACATGCACACAAATGTATTTTTATCACATTTATTCTTTATTTCTCCACCTAACTCCTCCCAGATCCAATACACCAACCCCCATCCTAGCTTCAGGTCCTTTTCATTTTGTAATCAAGTGATTTCCATTTGTTCTGTCTATACACTCATGGGTATGGCACCATCGACAGTCTATATCAAAGAAGTTTTAAAATATATTGTTATATAATGTGATTATAATTCATTGCAATGTGCTCTATAGAATGGTATGTGAAACAATTTGAAGATGGAGAAGAGCTGCTAATGATGTATTTTTATTGTTAGTATTAACTCTCTGGCCAACATTCATTCTTAAGAGGATCCTGTGGTAATGCACCATGCTGTTGGGCAGCCATGTAGAGAGGGTATATGTAAGATCCTAGTCCACAGTGTCAATACATACTGCAGCCAAATACCAGCATCAGCTGGGAGTCGCCGGTATCAAATGTTATTCATACAAATGAGCCATCTTAGATGGCCAGTCCCATCAAATCTTCAGATGAGTGTGCCAGCTTTTTCATAGTGACCCAAATACTTGACATATGCAACTTAGTGGAAGAAGAATTTACTATAGCTCATGGTCCATGCCACTTGACCCCATGAGCTTGGACAGAAATTATGGTAGGACAAGCATATGGCAGAGGAGAGCTGTTCATTCCATGGAGGACAGAAACAGAGAGAGAGGAAAGAAATAGTGACGAGGCTCATCAAACTCGTGTCTCCCAGGGCCTCCTTCCTCTTCCTAGACCCCACATTCTAATGTTTTCAGAACCAAAATAGCATCATTAACCAGGGACCAAGGGCTCAACATATGAGCCTGTGCATTGGCACTTCATATTCTAGTCATAGCAATAGTTGACTAAAAGTCACAAGGGACCATTATAAAGATCCTCCATTTGAGCCCTGTCAACAAAATCTACTATAGGTGATCATTTTAAGTCACAAAGTTCTATATAAGAATGGAATAGTGACAATTCCTAATTATCTAATTAATAAAATTTGATCATACTGTCTGTGCAATGAATGTAAAATTTAATCTGAATATTACTGAAAATAAAGAATAACTAGAGATATCAGCAGACTTTTGTATCTTTATTTTTGCTCTACAGTTAGTCATATGATACATCGCACCAATGACCTGGATCTTCTACAGGTCATTTGTGGCCTCCTAATTGCCAATCACATTCTTCCAGAGAAATCTTCAGATTCTCTTCTATGCCTGACCTCTGTGGCTTCCTTATAGCTTTTGGCATGCTTTCAGCCTTGAAACTCTATTCTTTGATTTCCCAGTGAATCATTTTTTTTTTTCATAGTTGTCTTTTCAAACTCAGAGGAAGATGGAGAATGACATCTTCTAGCCAGTGGGAAAAAATGGCTCTGAGCCTGGAAAATGATAATGAGATCAAATGAAGAAGTCTGGACAGGAAAGAAATGCAGAAAAGACAGGTGAAAGGGCAATGAAAGGCTTAACCCTTCCACTGATTCATAGCACCTATGGTCCGATAATGCCCTTGACAGTATGAAACTGTTTTTATTTGGGAGTAGAAGGGGGTAAGGTGAGGATGGGAAAAAAAAAATACTTTTCTACATTCTGATATGGAAAGCCAAACTTTTCATAGAGATTTTAATGTCATAAGAATTGAACTGTCTCATAAACTGTCCTCAAAACTCTTAATAGATTCATAATAAATATTTGAATAATTTGGTTCCACAATCTAAACATTCAAAAAGTTAAGATTTATCCTATGTGCATGAGTGTTTAGCCTATATGTATGTATGTGCATCACCTATGTGTCTGGTGCCCACAGAGGTCAGAAGAAGACATTGGATTCCTTAAAACTGGCATTACAGATGTTGTGAGTAGTCATGTGGGTGTTGGGATCCAAATCAGGGTCCTCTGCAAGAGCAACATGTGTTCATAACCCCCAAGCTATCTCTCTAGCCCTAAACATTTTCTAGGTTTAATTCAGCATATGTTATCAAATCCCTTTTAGAATAATTACTGTGTCATTTTTTACTCATGACTTGAGACTGAAAGGGCATAATGACCTTCAATCAGGAGGTGAAGATGAATTATTGAATTTTTCCTAGTGAGGTCACCTTTATTATGACATTTACCTTTCTCTCCTTTTCCTTTTCATTTTTTAAAATTAATTTTTAAAAAATTTGATTTATTTTTAACATAATTATTTATTGATTCTTTGGGAATTTCACATCATGCACCCCAATCCTGCTTACCTCCAAGTCCCTACATATCCAACCTTTACTCCTGCAGCATGCCCCTCAAATGAACCCCCCAATATATTAATTAAAAACCAAACCAAACCAAACAAACAAACAAAAAACCACCTCACTCCTCCATCTTTTCATCACCTTGTCCACATAACTTCCCTTAGCTTTATTATTTAAATCCATCAATAGTTGAGAAAAATATGAGATGAATTTGTTTTGACACTAATGTTTTCCATTAGTAGAATGCAAGGTAGCATGCACCTGAGGATGAGCAGTGTAAAGACCTAGATAGGAAACCGGACCCATCTCCAGCATGGCATAGAAGCACAGAAGATAAGATGTTCTCATGTTACAATATCATCAAGACTTTTCTATGAAATGGGCATTACCAGGAATTATGTTGTCACTGAATAGCTGGTGTTTCTGTGGCCTTAGTTCCTGAACCATGTCAAATGCAGTCATATTCACGGTCTCCTCAGGAACTTGGAGTGAACATGTCAGATTCTGGAACCTCAGAGTTAAGAAACACAATTTTCAGCACAAGAATGAATAGACACTAGAACTGAAGGGTTTCAGTCTTCATTCTAAAATTTAGTAAATTTTAGATAACTAGAGAACTTATTACTCTGAATTATGAATTATTTATTTGTAAAATAGATAAAAATAATGTAAAGAAGAGATATGTGTTAACTGTTAAAGAGAACCAAGAAATGCCAAGAATTTTTAGTTGAAATATACTTTTTTTACAGTAACTTACACACAGAAGACTTTATTATTTATTATAATTTAAAATAAAAAGTTTCACCAGTCCCACCCCTTGCTCCTTGCTGCCTAGGGTGTACTAGCCCTGGCAATGCTGGAGAGCTTACCCTGGTGATAAGGCTAGGGGAGAGCCTGTGGGCTGACCAATCGTTCAACCATACCCAGTCCAGAACAAAGGCTATAAGGTAGCGCACCCCAGTATCCACCGCACTTATGATCTGCTGGAGCACATGAAGGGGCCAGTCTTGCAGATCCAAAGCTGCAGGATCTCCACGACACAGAGTAACAACAGGATATCCAAGAGGAGTCCCAGTGAGGACCCAGCATCAATTGTGGAGCAGAAACCATAGGCCTCAAACCAGACCAATGACCCTTCGCAATAAACACTTGCAAGTAAAGACATATGGATAAAAGAGTTTACTCACTGTGTTTCACTACAGCTTCTACAACAAGATTTTTTTTTCTTTCTCTATTTTTTTTCTCACAATTTTTATTTTATTTTCCTTTGCAGGGGAGTTTGCAAGAACAGAGGACAGATACAAAGGGGCAGGGAGCTGAATGGAATGGAGACACATGATGTGAAAGCCACAAAGAAAATAAAACGTTTTTTTAGACGTAATTGGATTCATCAATATAGTCCAGAGCTATTATGTACTGTTAATAGTTTAAAGATAAAGGTGTTTATTTATCAGTTAAGAACTTTATGATTGAGTTGGCCAAAATTGAATCTGTAGAGTCTAACACAATTATCACTACCTCCCAGATAAAGGCAATCACCATGTATTCAATAAATTTTAATATTTAATGCATCTCAGTAACATATGCAGTATCACCAGATTATGGAAATTTTCAAGTTCAGTCTTGTCATCTACTTCCAACACTATTGAATACCACTGTATTTAATACTAAGTAGTATTAAATGCTACTTCCTCTATATTATTAGTATTCAAACCTGTTCCCTAATGTGATGCCATTAAATATGAAAAATACAGTTCTGTAAAATTTCTTTTTTATAGTAAAAACTTACTATTGAAAATTTCATGTAATCTATGTATTGTGTGCACATCCACTGCCTAGAGTATACACTAATGCATTAAATTACTGCAGAATGAATATTTCAACTTTAAAAAAAGTCACTGATTTACAAAATAAAGACAAGTTCCTGTCCCCCATCCTCCCCCCAAAAAAGAAAGAAAGAGGTTCACAATAGATCGTTGTTGGAAATGTTTCCTAGAGTTTGTCTGTCTTTTCTTCCAGGTACTATGATGGATACTATAGGTACAGACACTGTACGTATATATACAAGAGACAGAAGCAGGAAGCAAATGTACAGTACACCTTTTGATAAGGCTTGTTATGTAGAATATAAGCTCGACTTCCAATGACAACATTGGGGGTTGATTGATAAGGTGAACCATTTAGGCCTGATCACTCAGTCTTGTATTCTTAGCACCTTGACTGTTTTTATGCATCTCTCCATTACTCCTCCCCAGTAAATATAGGAACAACTCTGACCAAAGTTAAGAGCAACCCATGTCTATGGGTGTAAACATAAATATTTAGAAGACGTGGTGGTTTAAGATGCTCCTCATAGTCTCAGGCATTCGAATACTTGGTCTCCAGTGGATACCACAGTTTGGGGTACTTTAAGAGTCATGCTCCATTGGAGAAAGTTTGTCCCTGGAGGTAGTTTTTGAGTGTTTAAAGACTTATGCCACTTCGAGTTTGCTTTCTCTACTTTCTGCTTACAGTTTATGTTGTGTGCTCTCAGCTGTTCCTGATGCCATGCCTGCCAGAGACTTCCACATTTCCTTGTCACAATGGACACTTATACTTCTGTTATTTAACCAAAATAAACCCTTCCTCTAAAAGTTGCCTTAGTCGTGGTGCTTTCAGGAATAGAAAAGTAACAAACTCAGAAAGTAATTTGCTAATACGACCATTTAGCAAAGTAGCAATAGCAAATTCTACTCAGGGCTTATGACTTCTCCATGAGGTTTTGACAAGAATTATAGTATCAGACATGAAATTCCCTCCTGTGCAGCTGGTCTCAATTTCAATATTGAAGCCATTAGTACCCTAGGTTTGCCTGATTGCTTGGTATTGATATATGCAGGCTCTAGCCCTGGGCGTTATCATTTATCTGTTTTCACCCCCCAGCAGCCTGCATAGCATCTTTAGGCACTAGGAAAACTAGGTAACAAGGCAGGGAAGTTTCCCATCCATTTGAAATCAGTTTGATATCCATTTCTCTAGGTCCAGTAGCCAAAGTGTGGTACCTTTAACAATGGGGTCTTATCCATAATTGTGAGTAGTCAAAGGCAGTGTAAATAGCCCAGGTATTTTTCAGACATTTGGGGACTCCTTACAAATGTAAAACTGATATCTTTGATGAACTTAAATAAAAAAGGAAAATATTGGAAATAGAAAACGCTAATGCAAAAGTACATGACATAGTAAATGCCTGTGTCTCTAATACTTCCTGTATGTTGTGCCAAGAATGGAGAGATCTACTTTATACGCATGGGGAGTGAGTGTTATAAAAGCATGTACATAAATCTCAAAGCATAGATTTAGCAAAGACTAGTCAGGTCTTTGGCCCTCTGCATGTTTCATATGGTATTACTGATCTACAATACTAAATTATTTCTCAGGTGTTTTGACTTCTTTATTCAGTCACAGGAAGTAGTTTTTGATCTTCTTCTGACCTAGGATGTGATTTGCTTCTATTATCACAACTAAACAAAGTTGTGATGCTATAAATTGAATAAAGGACCCTTTTCCTTAAACACGGTCCTCCTACCTGTATGTAGAGTGATCTTTTTCTTACCTAACTCTGATCCTGAGGCATAAAATTCCATAGTGTGAATACTTTGTGTATAGTTGTATAGCCAGGTAGAGATAAAGTTTGCTGATTTAACAAGGATTCCTACTTCACAGTCCATAGAGTGACTATGAATGTTGACTACAATAGCATATAGGAAGATACTCCGGAAACTATAAAACAATATGAGAAGGCACTTCACATTTGAAAACCAGACACTTTTACTTAGCATTAAAGTGACTTTTATGTGAGGGGGAAAATTTCATCCAGGAGCTGGATTCTGGCTCTTCATCCTGATGCCTCCTGCTGTCCTGCAATTGCTGTTCACTTTATCTTCTGACTTGTAGTTATTCTGAATGACCATTTTTATTCTCAATTGCTATCTTAATAACTTACTGACCCTGATGAGAATGGTTGGCACTAGAAATCAATAGCTAAACATATTCCCAAAGTTAACATAGTTTTTCTTCTTATTTTTTTATTTTAAAATCAACAAATAATAATGCTATATACTGATGGGGTAAAATTTAATGTTTAATGTAAACTTACCTTGTCTCATGACCAGATGACCAACTATCTCAATGTGACTAACATATCCTTTAAGCAGTGTGTATGGTGATTTGAGACACCACCACTGTTCTGTTTTCCTGACCTTTAAGGTGGGAAGCAAATGGCTTCCTTTAGGTTTTCTTACATATGATTTATTATTAGCCAGTGTGATGGTATTTATGAGTTAGGAATGCAGAGTGAAGTAAAGCCATTGTATTGTTTCTGAGCTATTCATATTAGGTTTGCCTGCACTCCTATTAGTTCAAATGTTGCTATCATCTAGTCACTAACTTCCCAGGTTTCTAGAGGAAAGATGTGGTATATAATATCTGTATATCTGACTTGGAAGAAAGGTAGCCTGGTTCATGGATTTCCTAGTAAACTTTTCAATACTGATTACCTCCTGATCAGTGTGTTTTAGAAACAATTATAGCTTCCTCGCAGTGGTAATAATTGGTAACCAGGTTCTGTGGTATGTGTTTCTGTATCTGTATTGAATACTTAATCAAAAACCAGATTCCATTCCTTCAGTCCTGCCTATTTTTATGAATTTTGAAAAAAACAAAAAAAGTATGTATCGTTTAAACTGGTTAGATTCTGTTTTCTCAAACCAAAGATTGATTGACATTATAATTAAAATCAGCAGGGCTTACACATAGGAGAACCACAGGAAATGGCAAATTGATTTTAGTGAGTCAAACCATTAGGTGCAGATGTGAAAAGAAAGTAGTTAATATGGTGATCCATGGGATCCGCAGCAGATGCTATATTTATTTCACAAAGAGTAACAGAAAACAAAGAATTAGTGGAAGAATAATCATTTCCTTCAGGGACTCACTATTGGAAAAATTCATAATACAAGAGGTGTGAATATGATGGACAGTTCAAAAGAAAGAATGGTTATCTTGTGATTTTTCAATTATTAACTGAAGCCAAATAATTTCTCATCTCTACTCAATCCAGAGTAGGCTTAAATTTAAGCTGGAACCTGAGCCAAATTCTTAATGTTACTCAGTGAAAAAATGTATATGTATAGACCAACCCTATCCTCCTCTAAAAACATTGGGGATCCTTAGGAAAGAAATAGATTACAAGAAATCATCTAAGAACATTCAAATAAGCTTAGATAATGTTTGACATCCCAGACCCTGTACTGTGTTGAAATGCCACTGTTAGTAGAAGCAGCCCCTCTTCCATTAGGGAGGTCAGTCTATCCTAGCTTGAACCCTAACACAAATTCCCCTGATGATTTATTCATGAAAGGAAGCCTTTTTTCCTAATACCTCACATTGGATGCCATGATTCTGACTCATAGCTCGGTATACTGAGAGAAACAAGAATAAAGTTTGACCTTCAATGACAGCCACATGCCAAAAATTCTGTAAGACTTTGTTCATTTATATTGGTATAAACCTAAGGAAAATGTGTGGAAATTGATTTAGTTCTTCATATAGTAAGGTAGAAAGAATATCACTTTATATTGAGTCTAGTTTAGGAAAATTTAATCAGAGATTCTGTAGTGAGAGGATCCATTTGGGTGACTGAGAGGAGTTCAGATAACTACTCACTGCTGTGGGATGGTCTGTATGTCAATTTACTCTGATTGGTCAATAAATAAAACACTGATTGGCCAGTGGCTAGGCAGGAAGTATAGGCGGGACTAACAGAGAGGAGAAAAGAAAGAACAGGAAGGTGGAAGGAGTCACTGCCAGCTGCCGCCATGACAAGAAGATGCTGGTAAGCCACGAGCCACATGGCAAAGTATAGATTTATGGAAATGGATTAATTTAAGCTATAAGAACAGTTAGCAAACAGCCTGCCACAGCCATACAGTTTGTAAGCAATATAAGTCTGTGTTTACTTGGTTGGGTCTGAGCGGCTGTGGGACTGGTGGGTGACAGAGATTTGTCCTGACTGTGGGCAAGGCGGGAAAACTCTAGCTACAACTCACCTGAATTGCAACTATAAACTCAGGGTGTCACTGGGCTAAATGAAGTCAGCATATCAAAAAAAGTTCTGTGTGTAACATTTTTTTTTAAAAAAGTTGTATAATTATTGCAGAAAGAATAAAAATATACTTATGTCACGTCAGCCATGCATTAAAACTGTAAATATACTTCTTAGAAGACTGAGAAGCATTCCCTTACTAAGAGCTTTAGAAGAACATTAGTGAAGAAACAAAGAAGAAACAGCACTATTAAAAAGCATATAAGAGACTATAGTTGCTCTCCTCTAGGAAACAAGAGTGACGTTAGTAGATGTAGTAGATGCTGATGGCATTGTGGTCCCACACTTGAGTGCAGATAATGAGATCTGAGTGGTAGAAACTGCATTGAACACATAATGAAGAAACCCAGCCCCTAGATTTGAGTTAGTTCACAAAATAGGAGCTCTGCACTTGAAGGTGCATCTGGAAAACTTCCAGGCACAGTCAGTCATGGCATAAAAACTAGGATCTACATCTTTCTTGTGGCTTTATCCAAAGGGGCTTATAAACATGGGAGAATCTGTACCAAATTAAAAAAAAATTTCTACATTTTACATCTCTGAAAAAGTCATATTTCACAGATTTAGAATAGTGCTTTGGTTTGTTTGTCATAGTCAAGGTGGAGGGGTTTAGGTGAACAGTAACTTAGTGCTCAAATGTAAATTAACTGTAAATCCTCAGAGTCTACAAAACAAGTTCTTATTATTTCTTTGCCTAGTACATAGTTGGAATAACCTATGGGCAAATGTCCCTTACTGGCTTCTAAACCACAGTAGAAGAGGTTATAGTATATTATAGTAGAGTGGAGCAAACAGAGCTTTCTAGACACAGTAAAAATCATTCAAGGATCACTACCATGTGTCTATATGTATAAAGAATGTGAAATTAATGATTTTTTTTTTTAGTTTGTTGTTTTGGGCCTCTCCAGGATACATATGTCTTAAAGTATCATGTATGGTATTTATAGTTTTATAAATTCAAAATGCAGTAAGTTTTAAAGCAAAGAGAATTCCCATACACAGTCTTTCCTTTCCCAGGCCATAAAAGAAATCCACCCTCTAGTATTTCCCTATTCTTTACATCATGCTTTAAAGTGATGCATGTGTTATCTTTGATAAACCAATATTGACACATAAACAAAAGACTATAGATCCCATCCGCCTGGCTCTGCCTCCCAAGTGCTGGGATTAAAGGCGAGCGCCACCACCGCCCGGCCTTCCCACACAATCTTGATAGTGACATAGCTTTTTATTTCCTCTCCAGCTTTATATTTTACTGAGCAGTGTGGTGGTATTTTACTTGTACTAAAATGTGATTTTAATTGTATGTTAATAAATAAAGTTGCCTGGGGGTCAGAGTTATAGAGCCATAGCAAGTGCGTGGCGGTGGTGGCGCATGCCTTTAAGGACCTGGAGGGCGGTACATACAGGCAATGACAAGGCAGTCACGTGTTTAGTTTACAACCAATGAGAAGGCAGAACATCTAGACTATTTAAAGACATACACACAGGAAGTAGGTCTCTTTTTCGGAGAGCTCTCTTGGCTGAAGCAGGATAGCTGAAGCAGGAAGGGTAAGGCTCTTAGTTCTGACCTCTTGGCTTTCTTCTCTGAATCGGCTCTGTGTTTCTTATTTAATAAGATGGTTGGTTACATCTACAGAGCAGTGTGTGAATAAAATTGTACACTTTGGAGTTTTTGCAACCTGATTTTTTCCTGTGACAATCTGTGTTCAAGGTTCTCTTATGTCTTTATGATTGATAGCTCTTTTCATTGCTAAATAATGTTCCAGTATAAACAAATAAGAGTTTGTGTTTTCATTCACCTATTGAAGAACATCATAGCAGCTTCCAGTTTTGGGTAATCATCAATAAACTTGCTATAAACATTCATGTGTGTATTCTTGTGTGAACATATATTCTTAAGCATTTCATGTATGTATGTGTTATCTATGAATGCATGTATGTATATCACCACAGGGTTTGACTTTGTATTCTAGACTGCCTTAGAAGTCTCTATATAAACCAGGCTGGTCTCAGACTTGTAGCAATCCTCTTGCTAGAGCCTTTTTGTTCTAAAATTATAAGTCAACACAATGGCATCTAGCTCAAATGATTTTGATAAATATAAAATATCACTCCTCCCTGGCCACATGTCTTGCTTCTGCAGACTTACCCTGAGTCTTTCTTCAGACAGTCTGTAGGAGCCTCCCCTCCGAACCCACCTTATTTTCTCAGGGACTTGGCTTCAGGGTCAGACCCGGGGCCCCATAGTTTTTCCTGGAAGCCCATATAGGACTAATATGCATATGAACTTACAGAGTCTGTGACAGCATTCACAAGACCTACACAATAGACAAAATCACAGCACTGAGAAGGGAAAAATATACACAAAGTCCTACCCTTAACTAAAAAGTCATTTGCAATTGATACCTTCTAGGGAAAGAAAAAAATCTGTTTTCTCCAGTGTAATGTCAGTGCGTATATAATCCAGGGTAGGTCTCAGGCCAGGAATACTTGGCCAACACAAAGCAAGCGTCACATGTTTTTGTGCTCCATTTTGTTTGTGTTGTTGTTATTTGTTTGAGTTATTTTTATTTAATTAATTATTTTTTTCTTATTGGCTTTCTTTCATTCTTTATTTTTAGTTTTTGATTTTCATTATTTTTGTTTTTATTTTTTATTGTTTAATTTTTTTAAGGGAGAGAGAGAATTTGAAGTTGGATGGGTAGGGAGGTGGGGGAAGATCTGGGAGAAGTTGGGAAAGGAGAAAAATATGGTGAACATATACGAAAAATGTTAAATAAGTGTTTAAACATCATTCTTGACTCATCTGCTTTTAGGATGTGACTGTAGTTAACCTTGGGAGAAGCTAGCAGAATGTAGAACAAAGGAAGTACAGCACATCTTATCTCACCTGCAATGACTGAGTATTTCTGTTTCTCCCGAACCTTACCACCACTGGGTAGATTTTAGCTGTTCTAACTTGTTTGCCATGACATCTCATTACTTTTCCATGAGAGATGACGATGTGTGCTTCTTACATTAAATATAAAATGCATGGGCATTTTAGTACTGTGATTTATGTACATTTTTATTACTGTGATAGAACATCAAGGCAACTTATAGAAGAGTTTATTTGGGGCTTACCATTTCAGAAGGTGAGACTATTAGCACCATGGCAGGTAGCATGGCAACAGGCAAGCAGGCATGAATCTGGAGTAGTAGCTGAGAGCTTACATCTGGATGCTCAAGCCTGACATAGAAAAAGAACTTGCCAGAAGTAGACTTTTGAAAGCTCAAAGGCCACACCCACTGACACACCTCTTCCAACAAGGCCATACCTCCTAATCCTTTCCCCAAAGTTTCACCAACTGGGGACCAAGCGTTCAAATATATGAGTCTGTGGGGGCCATTATCGTGGAAACCATCATACTATTTGGAAAGGACAGTGGATTTCACATGTTTTCTCAGGTGTAGAGTAAGTTACACAGCTGTCCCGTTTCTTGCCTCTTTATTACACTTAGCAACACATATCGATTGAAGGCAGGTGTTGAGCTCACTTTCCTCATCCCATCCGTTTTACTCTTTGCAGAGGAAGAAGAATGCTGCTGTTGTCATGATATAAAACTGTATCAACTCTCTGGTTGATACATACTGTAACTTGTGGAAACTTTGATTATTGAAACACCTTGCAGGACACCTCACTGCTCTGTAATATTGACGGTAACATGTCAGAGGTCAAGAATAAGTCCTCCAATGCTTCTCGAAATGTAAGAGCTAAGCTTTGTTTGGGATATTACCACGCCAGTGCCATCCCTGGCATGGGAGGACAGCAACATGTAACAACATTTTGCAAAATGTCACGTGATGGAGTGACAAAAGGCTGCTGTATTTTATTACATTGACTACAATAAACTACAGGCAAAACCCGTCAAGTTTCCACAATGTGATCTTGTTTTTCTATTTGTTGCTGTTGTTTGGGAACACTGAAAGCAAAATTTTCACATTTATCTATTTAAACAGTAAATTATATTATTATTTTTTGTTATGTGATTTTTATTTTGTTATATTTTTACTGTGTTATACTATTATTATTATTTATGCAAATGCATAACCTGTAAATACAACCAGCTGAATCCATCTAGTGTTGCTTATATGCACAAGATTTCAAGATTGACAATTTTTACTAGATGACTAAGTAAGGGGCTCATCCATGGAGAAGACTCATTCCTGTAGCAAAACTGGCTACAAATATGAGTGGGATGGGGGCGGGGAACATGAGAAAAATTGGGGGAGGAGGGCATGGGGTGGAATGGAGAAAGGAAAAGGAAAAGTAATGTAACTATATTTTAACTAAAATTTAAAAATGGATTATAAATCAATTGGCAGGTGCCCTATCTCAGCTTTGGGTAGGTCTGTGCACTGAGCTAAAGGGCAAACCTCATTATCATGTGACCCATGCATGAAAAAGAACATGTATTATTATAACATATTGGGATCTTAAATGAAATCCATAGCAGACACTTTATGGAGAACAGCAGCCATGATAGCAGGATTTTAGGGCTGTGCTTCATTCATACTCTTTGGCAAGCAATGCTTCCATCTTTGAGAATCAATTTTTTGTTGTTGTTGTTTTGTTTTGTATTATGGAAAAACAAATGCAGGAAAGTCAGACATTTCAGGTAAAGAGATTATATGAGTGAAAATAAAAACACAACAGAAAAAAAAATATGATGCTTGGGGGAAAGCGACAAACCATATCACTCTGGGCAATGATATTTCTGTATGGGAGTGGATTATATTAACTGGGGGCAAATTCTTCCAGGCAGAGTGTATACTGCAGACTGTGTCCAAATGAATTCAAACTAGTCTGACTAGTTTTAAAACTCTACAGCTAAGATATTTTTCACTCGGTGCAGGACAAACTGTTCTGTCGCAAGCCAGGCTTGGTACTATGAGATTCAGTTCACAGCTTGACACAGCTGGAAACAATACTGGGCTGAAATCAACTCAGCATCCAGTGGTGGCTTAGAAAACAATCTACAGCACAGAGCATTTAATGTCATCACAAGCTACAGTGCTCCTGAAGCAAGCCATATGAAAACAAAAACTCTCCTTTGCATTTACAGATATGCAGACAGACAGACAGACAAATGCATGTGCACACACGATGAATTTGAATATAAATGCTACTAAAAACTTTTAAGAAAATAGAAAATATACTGCCACAGACCAAATAGTATATGACCGTAATAACTGTCCTTAGGTATGCTATGTCATTTGAGATTTGAGTTCTTGGCAGGTGAAATATAAAATATTAATTTTCTTATTCAGTGTTTCTCTGGGTCTCAAGATAAAATTGCAATAGTGTTTTTTTTGTGTGTGTGTTATTTTTTTGCCATCCACCAATGTAAGCTCTCTGCAGAATATTGCAATGAATGGGCTGAAACATGGGATACACTGGTGAATGGTAACTGCGTGGTCCTGATGGCCATCTCTGCTTGTCCCTTTTTGTACTGAAGGCCCAGGAAAATATAAGATACTTGCAGGTGGATCATGTTGCACGTATGTGCACCTGTGCACCCACATGTGGAGTGTTGAACTGAAACACTTGAGTCTAGAATGGCTCAGACTTTGGATTTTGTTGTTGTTTTTCAATACTTGCCTACATATAATGAGATATCTTGGGGATGTGACCTAACTCTAAACATACAATTTGTTTACATTTCATATATACCTATTCACATAGCCTGAAGTTATTTCATGTAACTATCTTAAATAATTAAGCATGTTGATGTATTGTGCCACTTGAGGTCAGATGTGGAATTTTCTACTTTTGACATCATGTGGATGCAGAAAATGTTTAAAATTTGTGAGCTTCATGATTTTAACTTTTCAGATTGGGGATTAGAGATGCCTGCTATCTGTCTGTCTGTCTGTCTATCTATCTATCTATCTATCTATCTATCTATCTATCTATCTATCTATCAATCATTTATGTATCTGTCATTTATCTATCTCTGTAGTTGGCTATCATCTATTACTTATCTAGCAATTATCTATCATCTCTCTGTCATCTATCTATATATCTATTATCTATCTGTTTTCTATCAACACACACACACACACACACACACACATATATATATTATATATATATATACCCATAAACATATACACATATGTGCATAAATTATACACCTAAATGTATAGGTGTATAATTACAATATAGGTGTACATTACAACGTATATTTAATATCTATTGATAACAGTTTATGTCACAAAATATTCAAAGCATCCTTTTAAAACATTAGTCTGAGTTCTATTTTTAAATTTATGATTTCTCTATCTTTCTAAGGGTTATAACTTATTGATTGAAATGTCTGAACAGAAAATGTTCTTATCACTTGAATACAAAGTGTAGTCTTCCTCTGCTTTTGACCAATGGCTAATGCTGTGATTCTGGGATGAGCAACTGGATTTTCCCTTAGCACAGCTGAGTTTCCAAATCCTTGTACAACCTGATGTGACTCTGTAACATTCTGAGGGGAATAAACATGCCTCTGTAAATCTCTTGATCAGCCACATGGAAAAGAAGCACACACTGTACAGATACTCAGATTAATCTTTTCCTTATTTTCACCATTTTAAAAAAAATCTTTTCAAGCATAAAAGAAGCAAGTTGTTCATGTTTTTCTTCTAGGTTGATTTAAAAGACCCAAGAAGTAAAATATAATTAACAAAATATGTTTTTCTTCTGGTGCCAATTTTCTTTCCTGGTGTGTGGGTGGAAAAGCGATGTTTTTTCCAGGAGCATGATACCCTTTACCAGACACAGGGACAGGCACACAGTTGGAATTCGAGCCTAGGGAAGGTTAAACTTGAATTCCAGCACTCCTCTCAGAAACAGGCTAGTTAGGCAAATGTTTCAACAGTAACCTAATGGGGCTCTGCCTTTACGAGGCAGTATACCTACCACACAGTTGAACACACAGCAACACCACAAAAGCCAAGTCGGGAAAACAGTCAAGCTGACACTGGAATTCAGAGGCAGTTTGTGGGGTGAAGAATGTCTTCAGGAGTTAGGGGCGGTTGTTAAAAATCCCCAAGCTTTAGTATTTTGACAAGAGATATCTTCCCACACAGTTTTCTGTATAAAGGTTTGAACATCAACACTTTGACCATTCTAACCCCCTTAGCCAGATAACTTTTAGTTAGAATATATATAATTAAAGTTTACATCTAAATACTGTAAGAAATATATATTGTAACCTGCTCATTTTTTATTTCATATAAAAAATGTATTTATTTATTTTACATTCTGGCCACAGTTTCCCCTCCTCACCTCTTCTCCCAGTCCCTTTCCCCTCCGTCTTCCCTCTGGCTGTCCCCCTCAGCCACTCCTCCTCCAGTTCTATTTAGAATAGGTCAGGCCTCCCATGGATATCAACAAATCATGTTATATCACGTTGCAGTAAGACTAAGCACCTCCCCTTGTATTAAGGATGGGCAAGGTGACCTAGTATAAGAAATAGGGTCCCAAAAGCCAGTGAAAGAGTCAGAGACAATTCCTGCTCCCACTGTTAGGAGTCCCCAAAAAAAACCAAGCTACACAACTGTCACATATATTGAGAGCCTAGATCAGTCCAATGCAGGCTCCCTTGTGGTTGGTTCAGTCTTTGTGAGCACCTATGAGTCCAGGTTAGTTGGTTTTGTGAGTTTTCTGGTGGTGTCCTTAAGCCCTCTGGCTCCTACAGGATTCCTCGAATTCCACCTAACGTTTGGCTGTGGATCTTCATCTGTTACCATCAGCTGATGGACGAAGCCTGTCTGATTACCACTGGGCTAGGCACCAATCTAGTCACAAGAGATGGCCAGTTCAGGCTACATATCTGCAATTTCTAGAAGTCTTAACTAGGGTCATCCATGTAGATTACTGAGAGATTCCCTTGCACCAGGCTTTTACCTGACCCCAAAATGCCCCTCTTTCCAATAGTCTTTTTCAGTACCTTCCCATTTCACCCCCTTCAAACTGATTGTTCATGTTCTCATTCTCACCTGCCCTCAGTCCACTCAAGGAATCTCTTTTATTTCCCCTTCCCAGGGAGATCTGAATGCCCCCCCCCCATAAACTCTCCTTGTTGCCTAGTCTCTCTGGGTCTGTGGATTATAGCATAGTTATCCTTCATTTTACAGCTAATATACACTTATGAATGAGTACACATCATGTTTATCTTTATGGGTCTGGGTTACCTCCCTCAGGATAATTTTTTCTAGTTCTATTCATTTGCCTTCAAATTTCCTGATGTATTTTTCTTATCAGCTGAGTGACACCCCATTGTATCACATTTAGGTTGTTTCCAGGTCTAGCTATTATGAATAAAGCTGTGATAAACATAGTTGAGCAAGTGTCCTTGTAGTACGACTGAGCATCCTTTGGGTATATGCCCAAGATTGGTATAGCTAGGTCTTGAGGTAGATATTTCCCCAGTTTTCTGAGAAACCACTACAAGGACTTCCAAGTGGCTGTACAAATTTGCATTCCCACAAGCAATAGAGGAGCGTTCCTCTTGTTTCACATCCTCTCCAGCATGAGCTGTCACTTGTGTTTTTTATCTCGGCCATTCTGACAAGTGTAATATGACATCTCAGAGTCATTTTGATTTGTATTTCCCTGACTACCAAGGATGTTGAACATTTCCTTAAGTGTTTCTCAGCCATTTGGTTTGTTGATATCTAGTTTCTTGGGTTCTTTATATATTTTGGAAATCAGCCAAAGAAAGAACTAGAGACCAATTTCACTCATGAACATTGATGTAAAAATACTCAATAAAATACTGGCAAACTGAATCCATGAACACATCAAAAAGATCATAGACCATGACCAAGTAGGCTTCATCCCAGAAATGCAGGGATGTTTTAACATATGAAAATCTGTCAATGTAATCCACCATATAAACAAACTGAAAGGAAAAAAAAAAACCACTTATCTCTTTAGATGCTGAAAATTCTTTGACAAAATCCAACACCCCTTCATGATAAAAGTCTTGGAGAGATCAGGAATGCAAGGGACATAAATAAACATAATAGAAGCAATATACAGCAAGCCTATAGCCAACATTAAATTAAATGGAGAGAGACTCAAAGCAATTCCACTAAAATCAGGAATAAGACAAGGTTGTCTACTCTTTTATACCTACTCAATATAGTACTCTAAGTTCTAGCTAGAGTAATAAGACAACAAAAGGAGATTAAGTGGATACAAATTAGAAAGGAAAAAGTCAAAGTATCATTATTCACAGATGATATGACAGTTTAAACAAGCAACCCCAAAAACTCTACCAGGGAAATCCTACAGCTGATAAACACCTTTAGTCAAATGGCTGAATACAAAAAAATCAGTAGCCCTCTTATATAAAAACAATAAATGAGCTGAGAAAGAATTCAGAGAATCAACACCTTTTACAATATCCTCAAGCAATATAAAATATCTTGGTGTAACTGTAACCAAACAAGTAAAAGACATATATGATGGAAACCTCAAGTCTTTGAAGAAAGACATTGAAAAAGATATCAGAAGATGGAAAGATCTTCCATGTTCATGACTGATTGGATTAACATAGTAAAAATGGCTATCACACCAAAAGCAAATTACATGTTCAGTGCAATCTCCATTAAAATCCCAACACAATTCTTTACAGAACTTGATAAAACAATACTCAACTTCATATGGGAAAAAAACGTAGGATAGCTAAAATTTCCTGTACAATAAAAGAACTTCCAGAGGTATCACTATTCCTGATTTCAAGCTGTACTAAAACAGACAGATAGATCAACGGAATTTAAACAAAGAAGACTCAGCCATAAATCCATACAGCTATGGACACCAGATTTTTGACAAAGAGGACAAAAATATACAACAGAAAAAAAGGAAGCATCTTTTCCTTTTTGTGATGGTCTAACTAGATGTCATCATGTAGAAGATTGAAAATCAATCCATATTTGCCATTCTGCACAAAACTCAAGTCCAAGTGGATCAAAGACCTTAACATAAATCCAGATACACTGAACATGATAGCATAGAAAATGGGAAATAATCTCAAATGCACTGTCAAAAGAGACAACTTCCTAACAGAACATCAATACTATAGACATTAAGATTAGCAATTAATAAATAGGATGTCATGAAACTGGAAAGTTTCTGAAAGGCAAAGGATACTGTCAATAGTACAAAATGGTAGCCTACAGAATGGGAGAAGATCTTCACCAACGTAACATTCAACAAAGGGTTGATTTTCAAAATAAATGAAGAACTCAAGAAACTAGATATCAACTAACCTGCTCATTTAAATTTTGTTTTCAGGTTTAACTTTTAATCTTGACATTAATGAGAAGTTTTAAATTCAAAAGAGTGGGCATAGATCTTGTAAAACTTTATTTTATCAAATAAACAAAAAAATATGCATATTTATGGATGTTTCATTAATTTATGAAAATGCATTTGGTTCTTACATTACATTTTAATTCAAAATTTGCTTTTATTTTGTAGTCAGGAGTATTAGTTTTCATTTGAAAATAAAATGAAGAGTTTTAAATAGCAGAACATCCGCAAAACTATTTCATAAGAATATACACAATAATTATCAAAACTATACCTTTGAACCAACATAAACTAAAACTTAAGAAACATCAATTAATTATGTAACTTAAAAATAAATGTGAACGTGTTTTTAATTGACATAAATAAGAAACTTAAAAGCTACAGCTGGACATGATTAGGACCAAGGTTCAAAGGAAGCATAGAGATTAAAGATACAAAAATGAAAATATGGGGGAAAGGAGACACACCTATACACAAAGGATTGGTGGGAGAATTCTGGGTAGATGTCATTTCTGGTAATCAAAGGTTCAGGTGGCCTCGTAGTAATCTGAAATAACTTAACTCCAGAATATGCCCAGCAAATTCATTTTATTTTAAAATTGAATGAACACTCTCCTCAAATAGCCTAAAGAGGGGGATGGAAATTGCTAAAAAAATGTTCTTCAAAATTAGAAATGAAATAATGAATTGGTAAGATATGTACTGAAAGGTAAAGTAAGTTTATTTTATTATTTATTATTTTATATTATTTATTTATACTATCTTATAAGTAATAAACGTGAGCTGAAACAACATTTTGGCTGTTTGTTTGAGAGAGGCTTTCAATCGTTTGCCCAGGGTGGCATAGAGCTTGCTGTATAGCTGAGGCTAGCCTCAGACTCCCACCAATTCTCCTGCCTGAACCTCCCTAAAGCTGGAATTACAAGCATGAGTCGCCATGCCTGGCTCAAACACTATTTAAAGCTTAAATAAATAAGGGTATGAATGAAGAAAAACTGAACAAAGATTTTTTTGTCACTATGATATACTACCTTTATTAAATGTCCAAATAAAACAATAGAGAATAAATAAAAATATAGATTATATTATGTGAAATGCTATAAAATGAAAGTGAAACAAATATTAAGATAGTAATTGTGTGAACGAATCTGAATTGTATTTAATTTGCTATGAGTAGAAGGAACATTATGGAATGGTAGAGGAAATTCTGTATAAAACAACGTGATTCAGAAGTGTGAAAAATTAAAGATTGGCAAACTAAACCAGTGAACTCAAGGGGAAAAAAGATACTTCAATCTTGACAACTTAGGAAGTGCCACTCAGCATCAGAATCGTGAAACACGTAAATGAGGAAGGCACAGGCAGGTGAGTTTGAGGCAAGCCTGGTCTACATGCCAAGTTTTCATCCAGCTAGGACTACACTGTCAAATAATATTAAAAAGTCATGAAACTAGAGAAAGAAAGACACTTTACTGAATGCTAATGAGCATCCTTCCTGATAACAGTGCATATCAAATATCAAAGCACAGCACAAAAGATGGGACAAGCAGAAAGAAACTGATGGCACCCTACTCATGGGTATTTCATGTGTCAAACCTGTTTGAGCTGGCTTATGTGGGCAAAAGTGACTCTGAATATATCCCAATAACTTACTCCTAATAGAGCCTACAGCTTCTGTGTAAATATGAAGCATGATTAGATATATTATCAGTTGTCACAGAGAAATCCTTAAGATCTCTCACAGAGCAAAAACAAAATAGTCTACACTTCCAATGAACAGAAATCAAAACAAAACATTAAAAAACCCATTCCACATTGAAATCATAAACTTATTTACTTTAATTTTGGGTCACAAAGAGGTTCCATTACAGAACTTCAGAGTGTCTTTAAAGAATCAAACTAAACATTACATAGAAACACTGCATATCAATTTGGTGAGATACAGTTAAATCAATGATAAGAAAGCAACACTAAGCTATGAATGTTTAGGCTAATGTAATTAAGTCATGGAAACAAATAATGACTAATGTTTTAAATAACTATAAAATTTTAACTATATTAAAAACAGAAGGAGGTAAGAAAATAAATATTCAAAATCATATGAAGGAAATGATATCTATTTCTCATACAGCAGCTAATCCAATTCTGAAAAACAGTAGATAGAATGCACAGCAGGGAAATGTAAGCAAAACAAAGATGTAAAACCATCCTGAACAATTATCATAACTTTATGCAAAGCCATTTGAAAACCAACATAGAAGAGAGAATTATCCCGGGAAACATAGTTTTCTAGGACTGCCCCTAGCAGATACAGAATGTTTGACACATCAGTAGTCAGAGAATAATGAGCACACTAACATTCACAAAAGATTGTTGAGAAGAATATCCAGGTCTTGATTTCCCTTATCAAAAATTCTATCAAAACTTCAGAGATAAGATATACTGAATACTCTCAGGGAAAAATTAATGCTTCCTTTCAGAAATGTCCAAGAAAGATTACACCAAGATAACTTCCTACCAACCTCACCCATGAATCCGGCTGCAAATGTTACTGAATGTAATTTAGCAATGTATTTGCAAAGAACATATTATGACCAAATAGGACTTACGTGATAAACATAATGATAGTTCAATTTAAGACAATCTAGTCATAATTTTTGCATATTGACAAACATAATAGAAAAAAGAAAATATTTCAGTACCTGATACCATCCAGAAGAAATGATTGATAATAATTATCTTCTTAAAATGAGAGGATATACAAATTTCATTGCAAAAATCAGTGTTCTACCCGGTGTACACCAGAGGCTTGTCTGATAAGATCAAGAACAGAACTAGAATGTTCCTTCTCCTGCTATTTACTAATACTGCCTTGGAGATAACAGGCACAGCAAGCAGTTGGACAGAATAATTTTTAGGTACCTCATCAGGATGACATGATTTTATATCTGAAAAGCCCTAAAGCTTTTAATGAAAATGAAATCAGTTGGTAAGAAAATTTTGATATTAGGGGAATATAAAATTAACATTTAAATATCAATAATATTTGCGTATAGCAAACAATACCTACCTGGTTAACAAATAACTTAAAAGGATTCTGTTTCTCTGTTTACAATAGCATAAATAAAATCTTAGGAATAAGCTTAATATGACTTAAAAAAAAACCTTATACGAAAAAAACTTCCAAAAACTTCTAGAGTGTCTGGAAAGATGACTGAGTGATTACAAACACTTGGTTCTCCTGGAGAGAACGGGGTCTACACTCATCTCCAACCACGTGTACAGAACCACCTGTAATTCCAGTTCCAGGGACTCACATTTTCTTCTGGCCTTTGAGGGCACAGAGCATACATGTTATATACATATATATATATATATATATATATATATATATATATATATATATGCAAAAATGCAATACACACACAAAATAATATTTTTTAAACTTATGGAAGAAGCCAAAATCTTATACAAATGTAAAGACCTTCAGTTTGGGGTACGAAAACTCAAAATGCTCACAATTGGAATGCTAATTCTCCCAAGTTAAAATATAAACTTATCTTACTAAGAATGTCTTATTCTGAAATAACTGAATTGATAACAAAATACATAAAGAAGAGGGAAGGAGCAGCAATCACCAGGGCTCCAAGAATGAAGTGTAGCAGAGGAGATGCAACTATACAAGAGGAAATCCGGGTCGGATGTGAGAAACCACTTACATCAGTGAATGAGATGACAAACGCAATAAATAGAGAAGTGAGTATAAAATGCAACACATAGAAACATGGCAAATGATTAAGGTGGTATCTCAAATGACTTGGGAAGTATGTATGCTTTAGTAAGATGATTGTTGGGAAAATAGTTTGCTTCGTTATTTTCTGAGACTCTTTCTTGATTCATTCCATACAAATCTCTCAGTTGTTCTGGCCTGAAGAGAAAAATGAGACTAAAAATGTAATGTAAAACGACAGTTCTCATAGTTAAAACAAACAATACGATTACAGTAAAAAGATCAGGAGAACTGAGAAGCATAAAGTTCGCATCTGAGAATGAGAATCACATTACAAGGTTTGAAGAAAAGATGCAGCTCTCGGAGAAACAAGGAACAGGACCTCAAGAGGTGATACATGACACTGTAGGACCCCAATATAAGGAGCAAACACAAGGTACCATTCCTTTTCCCTACTATGCTTCTCCACGTTATGGGTAATGATACCTTTATATATGTTGATACCTATCGAATTTTACTATAACTGGAGCAATTTTAGGTGAGGACAGCTTTAAAGAAAGCCTCCGTGTACCCCAGGAAGACAACCCTACACAGCATAGTGGGTGTAAAAGAGGAGAAGTGATAGGTCAAGACTTGTAATTGAAAGTACATAGGCCCCTGGATTTCATCTGTCCTTCACAACTCTGCTTTCTCAGCTACTGTAAAATGGTGGCCCCTGATTTCTCTATCTGGGTTTTCTGTGAATTCTCCTTTAGAAGCACAGGAACCAAGACTGATGTCATAGTTGGGATAGGGGGAAACTTGGGAAAGCTCCTACGACTGAATTTCTGTGAGGAAATAGGAAATCTATAAAGAATTCCTGAACTCATTTCTATTTCTTATGTGTGGTAATGAGGTACAGTGAACAAAAAAAATATACAGTTGTAATGAAATTATGATTGTATGCTATTTACAATTTTAGCCATGTGGCTTATTATGTGTATAACAGAGTTTGAGTAATAAGCAAGCACATACTGATTGTAGAATTCTATTAACATTTCTGCATGTTTAAAGGTTTTAATAAAAATTTAATACCACATTTATTATCTTTTTGCTCAGTCTGAACTTACAGTATTTATATAAGCTTAAGTTTCATTTGTTCTCTATTCCTTTCTGTTGGCATACTTACATCTCATTGAGATTAAAAAAAAAATTAGCAGTCTTGAATAGTTTGAGACTTTTCTCATGAACAAAAATATTTCTCTTTATTTACTTTCAGTGTCTTCAAAGTCTTTATAAAAGTATTCTCATAAATTAATTACATAATTTAGCCATGTAAAATTAAATTATTATGCCAAAGACTCAACAGTATAAAATCAGTTATATGAAACCTTTTGAGAGTTTTTGTCCCTGTAAATAGCTTTTGGTTTTCAACTGTATTTGTTTTTTAATTTATCTGTTTTGCTGAACTTAAAGACAATATTGGTGCAGTGGAATCATGTTTTTCTTTCTCTTGGTGATACTTGATTTTGAATGCAGGGTTGCTAGTCATATTCTTGGATGAAGAAAGTGAGTCTATGTAGTTAATGTTAGGTTCATATGCAGTTATGTTTCTACTTTTTTTCTTAGATACAAGCTGCATCCTACTCTAATCTTATTAGAAAAGTAGGATTTTGAAGAGTAAAATGTATGTCTGTGTTTGTGTGCGTGTGCGTGCGTGCATGTGTGTGTGTGTGTGTGTGTGTGTGTGTGTGTGTGTGTGTGTGTTCTGTATCTTCTGAGGTGATTGAATAAAATCTGATCATTACATATTACAAATTAAAAGTAAAAATTTTCTCCTGAAGGATAATCTTTGCCTATATTTTCTATGGTATTCTCTTTATCTGAATATTCACGAGAGAATATACTGAGATAGCAGCAGTAAAAAGAACTGTATAACTTTCAACACATTAAACATCAATTGGTCTTTTCCTCTGTGCTTCCATTAATTCTGTAGAAGCCATTCTCAAGTAACTTGCTGTCTCAATCAAGATATCCAGTGAAGCCAGGCAGTGGTGACTCACACCTTTAATCCCAGCACTTGGGAGACACAGCCAGGTGTATCTCTGTGAGTTGGAGGTCAGCCTGGTCTACAGGGTGAGATCCAGAACAGGCACCAAAACTACACAGAGAAACCTTGTCTTGAAAAAAAAAGCCCCATTAATATTTGCTCATATACTCACATAAATTATTATTATTATTTTGATTGTTTTTAGAGACAGAATTTCTCTATGAAACAGTTCTGGGTGTCCTAGAACTTGCTTTGTAGACCAGGCTGAATTCAAACTCACAGAGATTGGCCTATCTCTGAGATTAAAGACATGAATCACCACTGCCCAGCTCACAGGAATTATTTTTAATGCCTCTTTTACATGACAATTCCTAAAATATTTTTGTAACTTCTATAATTAAATCTTTTCCAGGCTCAAAGTTTTCAGTCTGCATTACTCTTTACATGCCCAGCATTAAACCCCTGTCCCTTCTCCATTTCTCCTTCTCTATTCCTCAGAAATGAATTGTTTTATGATTTCCCTTTTAAAGCATGTTGTCAAAATTTATAAAGATAGACAAGAAAGAAAACACTCTTTTCCTTGTTCAGGGCATCTGTTAATCGGTAAGAAGTGAGACTGGATTGGAGGAAACAATATTGGTGCCAGACTTAAACTAATATTAATATGAGCTGGAATTCAAAAGATCATGAAACCTCTTTTTTTATATTTTTGTGATTGTGTCTGTATCCTCAAATTTGCAAGAAAAAAATAAGTAAAATTCAATCAGGAATTTTGAGACTCTTTCTCACAATTTCCTCACTTTAGAAATCATGAGGTTTAGAAGTCCATATATTGCATGACTTGCCAAGATTTTACAGGTGGTTGTGATGGAATCCAACTTGTACATCTGGCTGTTTATTTTTTATTTGATCCCCAACTTCGTTTCTTTACAAAATGGTTATCTGGTTATTAGTGTATCGAAAGTTGACTTGAATGATTCAGTTACAGTTTTCCTTCTCGTGTGTTTCATATTTTGCTGTGAAAGTCATGACAAGATGCTTTAGTAATAGGAATTAGAGGAAATGTCTGTGTCATAAGATTTCATCTAAGAGTCCTGCAGCAGCTAAGCCCTCTGGACATTCAATATCATTTGCTAAGGTTTCTATTGTGTTTTCTTTAGCCACACTGGATAATTTAAGAGTAACTCTTAAAAAATCATTAAAGTAGCCTTAGCCCTCGAGTTATAATACAAGCATGGATTTCATCCAGATTTGTTCTACAGTAAACAAAATTTTCTGTCTCACAAATTGACCCTATATAGCACATACTGGTTTTGGAATTACTGTGTATTGATTGTGGATGGCCTACTATTCTTTCTGTGCTAATAATGGAAATTAGAGTAGATTACAGATTTTGACAGGTGATTGTGAAAACCTGCATGCCACATATTGGAGAACAAGGTGGACAAGGGACCACAATTCCTTATGGAATATTCTGTAGGACCTCAGGCATATGACAGACATAGGAGCAGGTCTGTGAGTAACCAACAGTGTCTTCATTTCAGTAGGGTTGGTAGGTACCATCACTCTGCCAGGACAGCAGTCCAAACTGAATTAGGGGAACCCACAAGCTTTATCTTAGCAGAGTGAATCTTATTCTCAGAAAAAGGGAAGTATGTAGCTTTAAAAGTAAAACAATGGAAATGGGAAAGAAAATCTCTTGAATTTGCAAACATGTACCTGTTTACATTGACTGATTCTTACTGAGAAAAACAGGACCTGCAGTAAACAAATATGCCCAAGCATACAAGGTTGGACTTACAAATAACACCCCCTACACACACAGACACACACACACACACACACACACACACACACACACACACACACACACACAGGTACCAGGTACGTAGGAACTGAAACTCTGTATTCATGGTTCCCTCACTGTACTGCTCCTTTGTTTCTCTTGTCTTCTCACCAGCTCCTCACACTGTAACTTGTCTCACAGCCATAGGATAATGCCATGCGGCTCCTTCACTCCCATGCCTAAGTCATGGATGTAAAACATCGCATTAATGTTACCATGGCTTACTAACATGCATCACGACTCCAGAGTAGCCTGTTGTCTGAACAGTACATTTACCTTATGAGCCAATGAACAGTTTACCTTGTTCCCAATTTATAAACTATACAATGTTTCAACCTCTAATTTTGCAAACAAATAAGCATACACACACAAATCAACCAGATGCCACTTTGTTTCTATTATGTTTATAGAAATTATGTTTTAAAGCTATATCTTTAATTTATCCTTAAACAGTTGCTAATACCATTTAATAACCAGGCGTTAACTTTGAAGCCATTTATGGATTCAAAAGAAGAAACTACATCTCTATACTTTACTTTCCTGTCTCCCCCATTTTCATGTACCTCTCTGCTCCTTCTTCCTTTTTAAGGGATTTCACAGGAGGTTCTTGTAAAATACCATTGCCATTTAAAATCCTCTGCTCAAAGAAATTGGGGAATCTCACTGAAAGGTCTTTCACACTCTGACTGCATTGAGTCTGAGATAATCTAGATTTCAATTGTTATTCTTCTTTGAATGTCTCCTCTTTATGGTGCTCAATATGGGCAGGAAAAACCAGTATCTCACTGAGGGTAGTGCAAGCTCACCATAGGAGGAGACTCAATGGTAATTTACTTTAGTTTTTGAACATGATGATGTTTCATTGCCTGACTGAAACGATTTGATCACAATACTTTTTGGGGGGAGGGAGATTCCCTTTGGATGGCAAATAATGACTCTTGTAGCACTACTCTGTGGTCCTAATGACAGGAAACTTTACTTTCAGTTGATGCCGTGTCTTCATCATTGAAACTTCTACCTTTGTTTCTGGTTCTGTCTTTTATCCTATCACACAAGATTCCCCTCCTGTCTCCATAGGATGAAGGTATAAGAATGGAGCAAGTCAGTTCCTAGACACCGGGTGCCTAGCAAAACTCTGTTATGATAAGGGATAAAGAAAATAGTATCTCCTGCCTCACAGTGCAGAGAGATAAAGGACAATAATTTTCAAAACTCTATTCATAATAAGTGGCATGAAGTTTATGACTTAGTCCTTTTCTATCATAGGAAAAATATAAACCCATAGGAGAAAAGGCATGCATTCAGTGTGCACTTCCCATTTAGAATTCACTTGGTGATCTCTGGTTGAGGTGGTCAGCACAACCAACTGTTTACATATATATTTACATAATATTTTTACAGAAATAAATTCTAATTTGAAATACTCTTTAGCATATCAAGGCTTCTTGAGTTTCTTCCTCAAATTTTCTCCTTTTCCCATTTATTTTCATTTTCTTTGCATCTTAACCCAGAAAGTGACCTACTTTCTTATTTAATACCTAAGAATTTACATACTTTATCCTTAGTAAAGTTTCAAAATAATCTTTTTGTTGCTATACTTTGATGGGTTTGATATAGGCTTTGAATAAAATATATTCACTGTTCATTTCCTGTCTTCAGAGAGCTATGCTTAAGTGAGTTGATTTCATAAATAAGATGAAAATTGATACATTTTATGGATAAAATAACCAATTCTCTAAAGTGGCACATTCAGTATGCAGTGTTGGTTCCCAAGCATGCAGGTCCAAGTGTGGTTAGTGTAAGAGGACACCACACTGATATACCATTCAGCACCAGGGGAGTTCATATGAAGATAAACTAAAAGGATACACTCTGGGACCCAGACCAAAGGCCTTCATTACAATGTCGCTTAGCTGGTCCTAAG
The DNA here is from genome assembly GCF_949786415.1 of Peromyscus eremicus. Lineage (NCBI taxonomy): Eukaryota > Metazoa > Chordata > Mammalia > Rodentia > Cricetidae > Peromyscus > Peromyscus eremicus. The sequence continues at coordinate 21,996,864 of NC_081433.1, forward strand.
AAGACTAGACTTTCCCACTACAAAAAGATTGGATAATGAAACTGTGATCTCAAAGATTATAACCTCCTAAAACCTCTGTCATTCAGGATTCTCTGAACTGACAATCAATATTGATTTTACCTACTAAACCTTTCAGAAAAAAAAAAAAACAAGGTTTTCATCTTTCTGACTGAGTGTGAGTTCTTTCTACCTCATATTTTACATAAGGAAGACATCTAGGAGTTAATTACCAGTTAATGTTCAAATAAACAAAAAGTAACAAGCCACAACACACACAAGTCTTTCCCATAGACAATGAAGGCAGAACATATGGAGGAGTCATGATTTCATTTAAAGGTGTCCTATCTTCCTTACATTTATAAGAGACAAAGAACCCTAGAGTGCCTAGCTCCTATATTTTTGCCATAGTTTAAATTGTTGATTTACTTCATATCTGTGAAAGTTTGATGATGGAAAGACAAAAAGTAGCAATGTGAGTGGACTCTGTTCTGACAGCAAAGTGAACAAAATCATGATGTATGATGTGGCTAACACAACACTCATGCTCAACAGTCCTTATTCAGAGGTAAACTATCTGTGGAGCTAAGATTGAACATGTATGCAAAAACTCACTAGGGGAGATCTGGTACTGTGTGAAATAAGACCAGCTTACCAACAATCTATGGAATCCTGGATGCTGATGTGGTGAACACAGAAAAAGCTGCACTGCTCACCAGATAGGGTGGCATGAGGACTTAGCAGGAAATAGGCAAGCACCATGATGCAAATTGCAGCAACACCGTATTTGCACCAGTCCAATTAGAAAAAGGAAAGGAAGCTACTTTCTAAGTATTTATAATGTATTTTAACATTGAATATTTTGAGTTCCAAGCAGAAGAAAAAGATAGTGTCATTGTTTCCTTCCACAACATTATCAAGCTTATATGACATATAGGTCATAAACTAAAGACCTTCATAGAAAGCTATAGCATCTGGTGTACAGGCCTCTTGATATTCTTTCTGGTGAATTCAAAGCAGAATTCTATTTGGAGAAAGATGTCATAGCATTAAAGATGCACTTCATAGACTAGATCAGATGGGGAGAAACAAGAGAAATCTCTGTCCCAAATTCTGTTTTGATGCTCAAAGAATATTTACTTTTCTAAAGCATACTGGGAACCCCGGTGAACAGAAAAGTTTTACTTTATGCCTATGGAACGGACAGCTAAAACTAATACTAAAATGAAATTACTAATTCTATGAAAAGCTAGCTGAGTGAAGTAAATGCCTGTGAAGTGTATCAGAGGACTACTGAATTTCTCTAAACAACAGCAACTCAGGTTATTTTCCGGAGTTATTTGGAAGTTGCAAGCAGAGCCATCCATAACCAATTCAACTATAATTTAAGTGGTAAAAATAGAAAGAAGGAAAAAAATATCTCAACAACCATAACAACAACAGAAGCAGAAAGTAATTAGCATTGAGTTGTACATTAATTGAAAACAGTTGTAATCTGTGCCACTAAGGTGAGGCTGGGTGAAAAAGAATGGTTTGTGACATGCTATACTTCAGGAGGGGTGGGTGCATTGAAGAATGACCTTAGAGTCAGAGGCTCAAGGTTTTACTCAGAAGAAAAATAATATCCATGTAGTCCATTTGTCTTAGTCAACCTAGGTTGCTACAACAAATTACCATGGACTGCGTGGCTTATAGGCAATATACTTCCTTCTCACTATTCTAGAGGCTGAAAGTCTGGAATCAGAGTGTTGTCCTGGCAAGGTGCTGGTAAATTTGTATTCCAGGTCTCACATGGCTGGTTTCTTGTGTTCACCTGGCAGGGAACAGAGATGGGAAAGGTTAGCTCTCTGTGTCTTTATGTTTGGAAATAAGATCTCCACCCTGGCCTCATTTCTGCCAATCATCAACCAGTTTGTTAGGGGTTCGACATGAATTTGAGATCATCAATTAATAGTACCCATCTTTAGTTCTACAAATGTATGTCTTTCTCACATGTTGAATACACTGATTGCATCCTTTCAACTACAGCATCAACTTCAAACTCTAAACCGCAAGTCTTATTGAACATCCTAAAAAGCATGTATAGGTAAGGTGATAGGTACTCCATCCTTAGGCAAAATTCTTCTCCAACTGGAAGTCTATAAAACTAAACAAGTTAAATCTTTCAAAAATAAAACTGTGGGACAGGCATTGCACAGTTGTTTCCAATCAAAAAGGAAGACAGTAAACAAGGAAGGCAGGATAGATTCCCACAAAATCCAAACCTCAGCAAGAAAAATCTCATGAGACTTAAGGTCTGAGAATAACCTGTTTTCGTTCAATGTTCTGCTATCCAGACCATCTTTGGCTGTGTACCCATCCACTATATCCACCAAGATGGCAAAGCTGCAGCTTTTTTCATGGCCAGAGACCTGCTAGTCATCGCTCACATTGGGCAACCCCATCCCTAAAGCTAACAGCATCATGTGGCCTATCAAAAAGAAGACAGTACCTGTACCTGTGGAATAAAAACAGAAGCCCTGATGATTTATGAGTTGATTTGCTGGTCCTTCTTCTCTAATATTAAAAAACAACACAGATTCACCGAATTTAGTGCTGAATTACTCTATGGTTCCAAAAGATCAAATAAATTACTCAGCCCTCCCTCATTCCTTATTCTCGCTTTCTCTTTGAGTTAGAAGTTATAGGACCCTGCAGAAGTACATAATTGAGTATGGAATCCACATCATCTTAATACCAAAGCATTCTATGGCCATGCACTTAATTTTCTTCAATAATAATCATACTTTCTGTTTCCTTGTTTCTTTTGCTCAATATAAATTAGCTGAGGATTTTCTAAATCTTTCCATTTTACTCTTTGCTTAATAATTCCATATTTTTACATGAATAGATTTGTTATATTCTATACTTTCCATAATAATAACAAAACTCAGTAGAGTTTCTGGACCCAATACTATTCTATCTTCTATCCATTTCTTTACTTTTACATCATACTATACTCAATCAGAAGATTCCAAGCCATCCTTTTACCATTTTATTTTGTAATCTTAGCTAATTGGAAATATTCAACTTAATCTTTATAAATTGTACTATTATAAAACATTAGACATGAACATAACATATTTTTGCTTTTGTTACCTTATAGTCAGGATTGCCTTTTTTCCATTTCTATGTGAGTATTTATTAGAACAGCTTCTATTGTCCACCTTTCTACCAATGTTCTGCCTATAATGATCAATGAACTATGTATGCCTCCTCTAAGAAGTGAGAAGGGTCTTGGTGCCTTTCCTCATTGCCTTCTGAGCTGTCCTTAGAATCTCCTTTAAAAATCATTTCCTAGCAACCTTGGCTCCTTCACTAGGCATCATAAACCTCCTGAAGCCTATGACTAAATTTATTCCAAAGCTGTCTCCATGTTTTCAGATATTTGTTATAGCAATGCCACAATTTCTGTTGGAACAAATTCCTACCTTTCTCAAGATGCTATGGAAAAAAAAAAAAAAACACCATATCCTTGTTGTCATAAAAACACCACTTTCAAGATTCAGAGAACATTGTAGAAAAGAGGACTAAAAGATGTGAGAGCCAAAAGATTAAGAAGGGAACTGGGAATCCCATGTATTATATAGCACACAACCATTATTGCAAACCATGAACAACTGTGGACAACTGCATCGAGTCTCTAGAAGAATGAGCCAATTAACAGCCAGTTGTGAATAGAAAAGGGCCATGCAGGATTCATAACCCTCACTATTAAATTCAGTGAAAGAAGTGTCACTATCTCAAGTTACATATTCACTGATGACTCTGCCAATCTCTAATGGATAGTCACTATTCAATCATCACAAACATGTCCCTGTCTAAACTAATGGGTCACAAAACAAAACAAAAGGTCATGAATCTTGGAAAGGGAAAGGTAGAGTAGGGGTGGAGGTGAAGAGACTGGGAGATGATGGAGTGGAGGAAGAGGGCAACCAGAATGTGTTATACGTATGCATAAAATTGTCAAAGAATCAACAACAACAAAAAAAGAAAGCAATAAAAAACAGACATGGATACTGACAAAAACAAGCAATCAAGCAAAAATAACAAACCCCAAAGGGGCTAAAAATGCACGGTAGACAGGTATATCTACAGGCTAAAGTTTGGGATGAGAGTATCAGTTTAGTTGCCTTCTCAGGAGAGACCGCTTCTGACTGGTGATCCAATTTTTATTGTGTCCTCATGTGTCAGAAAACAAAGATCAAAAAATGCAAAATTTTTAGGTATCCTTTCATTATATAAAGTACTAATTTCAATCATGAAGATCTAGCCCTGTGATGTGATTATCTTCCCAAGGCCCCACCTCCTATTATCATCATATTGAGACATTATGATTTTAATACATGAGTTCATCAAGCAGAAAAACATAAATATTCAGTCAATTACAACAAGTAAATAACGTGGATGAGCATAGAGTTCTTAGTTTTAGTTTGGATAAAACTATATTCATGAATTCAAAGCACAGCTCAGAAATTCTAAATAATAAATAATTCTTGCTATCAAACACAACTCATCAGGGAATATAACTATATCAAGGAAAACATTAACTAGTAGGAACCATTGCAAACAGAAGAGAATTGAGCTTTCTCTAATAATAAATTGGATCTCAATCTGAGAGAAAAGCATTTGATTTCTAGTTAGATAGGCAACCTAAAATACTGATTAGGCTTAATGGTCAAGTAGAGAAGTTCACATCTGTTTGGGCTGTTTGACTACAAGATTCAAAGCTCAACTTTCATGCAAGGGAATTTGAAACTCTAGCAGAACAACTGTTTAAGATCTATTACAAACCAGTTTCAGGGATACTGAGTGAGAAGCTAATCCACAAAATCCGGAGCAGACCCTTTTTCTAAATTATCAGCAAATTACTACAGAAATGAAACAGAGAAGAACCAAAAGAAATTAGAAGTATATTCAGTAAATACTATATTTGCTTAATTTAATTAAAACATGCATATCCTGTGATCTTGGAGGAGTATCTCAGTGATAGAGCCCTTGCCTAGAACCACAAGCCATGAATTCAATCTCCAACACCTCAAAATAAATGAAGAACATGAAATCCAATTTGAACATTTATATTTCAGTGGAAAACTTCCCTGACTACAATCCATGACTCAACCTTGTGTGCACAGGGTTCATCCTTACATATGCCAGTATTTATTTAGTGACACTTGTCAAAACTGTAGTCACTTTCATTGTTACTTCAGCACATACTTTTCAAATATTCAAATATTCCATCATATATATATATATATATATATATATATATATATATATATATATATATATATATATATGGGTTTCAATGTTGAAAGTAAAACAACAGCCCCAAACCCCTCTGTCTTCTTTGGTAGAGATAGACAAGATTGGGTGTCAAGTAGTATTAATTATTTTAAAAGACATAAGTATATGTAGGTGACAGATTTTGTTATATGAAATGTATTGTGGAATGTTTCTTTCAAGAAATGATTTAAAAAAAAAACTAATGAAGAGAAAACCAAGATGAAACCTTGAGAAGATTCCATGAATCTTCTAGATTCCAGAAATCTAGCAGGTGAAAGCGCAGTGCTGCTGAGGTCAGGGTGTGTGTGAGTAGCAACAGGTAATCATTCAGTTATGATGACATGTATAAAACAAGAAAAAGTCAAATACTAATTTGGGAGGAATGCAAAAAAGACAGAGAGATTTATTTATTACTTATTGCTTCGTGGCTTTTTGTATTTTCTTCCAGGCACAAGTGAAAACCTTTAAAGATTTAGGTAGAAGCATGGCACAACTTTTCTTGCTGCAAAATGATAATTCTAAATTATGTACAAAGAATAAGCTTATGTAGGAATGATTAAAAATAAAGCAACACATTAAAAAACACAAAATACTGTTTGCTTTGAGCTAAGAGTATATTGGTTAAGATGCTAAGAAAAGGACAGAGCTGAATAACTGGTACAGCAAAATGCAGAAGAATATCTCATGACTCGGGTGTGGAGTATGGAGAAAAGAATGACAAGGATAATTCCATCTTTTGTCCTTAGCAACAAGAGGGTGGTGGTGGCACTTACTGTGATAAAACTCATTGGGTTGGAATAATGTTGATGGCAAATCCAGATAAAGCTTCTGATAAGCCATATAAGAAACATGTAGCAGACACCGGAGAGATATAAAACAATGAACAAACAAAAGACAATTGTGATGCAACATTTATAAGACTGAGGAAGAGCACTAGTATATTAGTAGGTAAAACACAAAAATAGATACTGCAATGCCAAGTGGGAAAAACAGCTGCCTAAAGAAGGTGGAAGGCAATAGTTACCATCTAGTTGCATCTGTGTACAATTAAGTACAATAGAGCGTTCTCTGTCTTCACAAACAACTGAAAAATAAGATCGCCTGTTTAAAATAATTCAGGCATTAGAGGGTAACTATACAGGCCCATTCATTCTGGAATGAAAAAAAAAGTGGAAATGTTAAGATCTTTTGATGACCCCAGGGTCAGAGT